>NC_084755.1:15030038-15090038 GCF_033978785.1 Entelurus aequoreus
GCTGCGACTTCTTTGAATTCAAAAATAAAAAACAGAATTGATGTAAATATTACAACTCCAGGGTTTCCCTTTAACGTAATTAAATGTGGCGCGCCGCCACAGCATTTTTATTACCACTACAACTTGAAAATAAGGGCTTTTATGTACTTGAAAACAAATTAATATACTATAATGTAGCCCCCAGAAGAAATCACACAAAGTTCGACGCTATTTTTAACTTTTATTACCAAAATTATGACAACAAATTCCAACAGGTTTTACCTCCTGTGCGACGGGACTTTTTGTACTTGAAAACAAATTAAAGTAATATACTATATTGTAGCCCCCAGAAGAAATCACACAAAGTTTGACGCTATTTTTTAACTTTTATTACCAATCTTACGATAACAAATAATGGCACAATTCCAACAGGTTTTACCTCCCGTGAATACACTTTCGTCTCTTTGAGTCTTAGCACAACAACACTTCCTCATTCTCCACCAATCACCTTTCAGGCATGGACAGTGTGTTTGCAACCATGGGAAAAACTGACGTCAAATTTAAACCACATGAACATAGAACATAACATAGGGCTGGGTGATAAGGCGGAAAAAATTATCACAATTAATTTTTTCCTATCATCCGATCTCGATTAATATCACAATTTTTTTTAATCCTCTTTATTTAAAGCGGATTGTCCCGTGCAGGATTATAGCGAGTACCGCATCCCAACGGTTTACTACTGCAGTATCTTGTAACAGACACTTCCACCATGTTTGATAGAGGTAATATATGCTAACAGCGGACAACTGGTGCAACAGTGCAACAGAAAATGTGACCAAATCTGCTGGGTCAAAAGTATACATACAGCAACATACATTATCAATTTAGGTGATGTAGAAAAGTTACAATCAAATCAAATTAGCTTATGGCATGGCCTCTGAACTTCATGTGAGTGATTATGATTGACGACACCTGTTGACTTCTCTGAGCCGATTTAAATAGGGCTCATGTGATGCAGTCATTAGACTCGGTTACAAACCAGACAATGGAAAAGTCAAAGGAACTCAGCACAGATCTGAAAAAAACGCATCATTGACTTGAACAAGTCAGGAAAGTCACTTGGAGCCATTTCAAAGCAGCTTAAGGTCCCAAGAGCAACTGTGCAGACAATTGTTGGTAAGTATAAAGTGCATGGCATGGGTTTTGTCACTGCCACGATCAGGAAGAAAATGCAAGCTATAACCTGCTGCTGAGAGAAAATTGGTCAGGATGATCTAGAGTCAACCGAGAACCACCAAAAAGCAGGTCTGCAATGAATTGGAAGCTGCTGAAACACAGGTGTCAGTGTCCACAGTCAAGCGTGTTTTGCATCGCCATGGACTGAGAGGCGAGAAGGAAGCCCTTGCTCCAGAAGCGGCACCTTAAGGCTCATCTAATGTTTGCTGCTGATCACATGGACAAAGATAAGACCTTCTGGAGGAAAGTTCTGTGGTCAGATGAAAAATTATTTTAGCTGTTTGGCCACAATACCTAGCAATATGTTTGGAGGAGAAAAGGTGAGGCCTTTAATTCCAGGAACACCAATTCCTACTGTCAAGCATGATGGTGGTAGTATTATGCTCTGGGCCTGTTTTGCAGCTAATGGAACTGGTGCTTTACAGAGAGTAAATGGGACAATCACACACAGGATAGGTGACAGAGCGCAGCCCTGGCGGAGACCAACCCCCACTGGAAACGGATCCGACTTACATCCAAGCACCCGGACACAACTCTCGCTTTGGTTGTACAGAGATTGGATGGCCCTCAGCAGGGTTCCCCTCACTCCGTACTCCCTCAGCACCTCCCACAAGATCTCCCGGGGGACCCGGTCATACCCTTTCTCCAAACCCACAAAGCACATGTAGACTGGATAGGCATACCGTATTTCCTTGAATTGGCGCCGGGAATATAGTATTCGCCTGCCTAGAATTACAGCCGGGTCAAACTCGTTTCGCAAAATAATTAGCGCATGCTTGGCACTTCCGCCGGGTCAAATATGAGTCATTAAATGACTCCCGCCTCCAGGAGGTAGAGGGCGCTAGTGATCCTTCTTGCGACTACCAGTACTGCAGGAGACAGGTACTGCAGAAGAAGACAACAAGCAGCAAGCATGCAGCAATTGTTTGCTTGCACTTTTAACATGGAGGATTACATATCTAAAATAAAACCGTTTTCTAAACTGGACTTTCAATCGAAGCAGGAGGTAATAATTAAAGGAATATCTCCAGAGACTTTTAAAATTGAAGAAAGATGAGAAAGACTGCCTTTGATCAGAAGCAGCTGCACATGGACCCATCTACAAGTAAAGGTAAGATCATAATAAAGTTTTTTTTATTAAATGTGTTTTTAATGATAAGGTATGCGCCGGAGTGAGAAGAGGTTTTAAAATAATTAGAGCATGCTTGCTCATTCCGCATGGTTTTGGTAACCGCAGGAGTGAGAAGAGGTTTTAAATTAATTAGCGCCCCTGCGGCTATTCAAGGAAATACGGTACTCCCAGGCCTTCTCCAGGATTCCCGCAAGAGTAAAGAGCTGGTCAGTTGTTCCACGACCAGGACGGAATCCACATTGCTCCTCTTGAATCTGAGGTTTGACTATCGGCCAGACCCTCCTTTCCAGTACCTTGGCGTAAACTTTCCCAGGGAGGCTGAGTAGTGTGATACCTCTGTAATTAGCACACATTCTCTGGTCCCCCTTTTTGAAAAGGGGAACCACCACCCCAGTCTGCCACTCCCTCTGCACTGTCCCAGACTTCCACGCAATGTTGAAAAGGCGTATCAACCAAGACAGCCAAGTTTGTGATTTTCATGGACAGGATTTCTAGGCAGTCGTGGCCATGGCGGAGAGGGTATACGTCTCGGGGGGCTAAATGTTGCGTCACTGCTGTTTGCAGATGAGGTCCTGATCACCTTCGGTTCGTGACCTTCAGCTCTCACTGGATCGGTTCGCAGCAGAGTGTTCAGCGGCTGGAATGAGGATCAGTATCTCCAAATCTGAGGCCACGGTTCTCAGCAGGAAACCGATGGTTTGTACAGTCCAGGTAGAGGACGAGACTCTGTCCTAGGTGGAGGAGTTTAAGTATCTCGGGGTCTTGTTCACGAGTGAGGAAAAGATGGAGAAGGAAATCAGCTGGAGAATCGGAGCAGCTGGGGCAGTATTGCAGTCTCTCTGCCGCACTGTTGTGACGAAACGAGAGCTGAGCCAGAAGGCAAAGCTCTCGGTCTACCGAGCTATCTACATTCCTACTATCACCTATGGTCATGAAGTGTGGGTCATGACCGAAAGAATAAGATCGCGGATACAAGCGGCCGCAATTAGTTTACTCAGAAGGGTAGCTGGCATCTCCCTTAGAGATAGGGTGAGAAGTTCAGTCACCCGAGAGAGACTCTGAGTAGAGCCGCTGCTCCTTCGCTTGGAAAGGAGCCAGCTTAGGTGGTTCGGGCATCTCGTGCGGATGCCTCACAAGCGTCTCCCTAGGGAGGTCCTCGTTGCACGTCCCACTTGGAGGAGAACCCGCGGCAGGCCAAGGACCAGATGGGGGGATTACATCTCCTCTCTGGCCTGGGAACGCTTCGGGATCCCCCAGGAGGAAGTCGCTAATGTTGCTCTGGAGAGGGAAGTCTGGGGGTCTCTGCTGGAGCTGTTGTCCCCGCGACCCGATTCCGGATAAGCGGTTGAAGATGGATGGATGGAAATGGGACAATGAAAAAGGAGGATTACCTCCAAATTCTTCAGGACAACCTAAAATTATCAGCCCGGAGGTTGGGTCTTGGGCGCAGTTGGGTGTTCCAACAGGACAATGACCCCAAACACACGTCAAAAGTGGTAAAGGAATGGCTAAATCAGGCTAGAATTAAAGTTTTAGAATGGCCTTCCCAAAGTCCTGACTTAAACCCCATTGAGAACATGTGGACAATGCTGAAGAAACAAGTCCATGTCAGAAAACCAACACATTTAGCTGAACTGCACCAATTTTGTCAAGAGGAGTGGTCAAAAATTCAACCAGAAGCTTGTGGATGGCTACCAAAAGCGCCTTACTGCAGTGAAACTTGCTAAGGGACATGTAACCAAATATTAACATTGCTGTATGTATACTTTTGACCCAGCAGATTTGGTCACATTTTCAGTAGACCCATAATAAATTCATAAAAGAACCAAACTTCATGAATGCTTTTTGTGACCAACAATTATGTGCTCCAATCACTGTATCACAAAAAAATAAGAGTTGTAGAAATTATTGGAAACTCAAGACAGCCATGACATTATGTTCTTTACAAGTGTATGTAAACCTATTATTTGCGCACTATTGACAAGTGACTTGACCACCGGAAAAAGACTTTGATCACCGAAAACCACGCTACTGAAACCGGATGTAAACAAAACACACGCCATTGTCCGGAGCGTTGTCAGCATGTCTGTGATGTGGACATGATTTTTATATATATTGCAGATATACCTGCGGACAGCCATCTACAAAATGTGCAAATATTAAGAGGACAGTGGCGGCTTTTAAGAAGACAAAGTTCAACTGGAGCAACAGCGCCAAGCAAATGACTTGAAGACAGAATTGATTGATTGAGTCATTCAACTCAACCACAACGTTGTGGTTCGTTCTTTATTTAGTGATATAAGAATTAAACTTTCAAATACAACAATTTAAACGTCATTGATGTTATATATATATATATATATATATATATATATATATATATATATATATATATATATATATATATATATATATATATATATATATATATATATATATATATATATATAATAAACCAGTAATTTTAAAAAAATGCACTCCGCCGTTTGCATTAACAGTTCACCAAAACATTGATGTTATTGAATGTCTCAAATGATCATAATAACCACAAGTGTCATTTCAACACATAAAACATCACCAACAATGTCTGTTAGATCCGGCGCTTGGAAGCTACTAGCGATAACTCATTAGCATGTAGCATTCTTTTCCTCTACTTGACATGACCACAAAGCTTATCAAACTAAAAGGACCACAATTGCCGGGAGGCACACAGCGTACAGCCAACAGTCGCATTGAGATAGAACATGGAAACTGGGACTCCACATGTAAGTGTGAACATTGAAGAAACCCAATTTTTTGCAAAATCAGACCTATTTAGGGCATTTAGGTAAGACAATGTCTTCACAATGTACTCAAATATACAAAACCAGTGAAGTTGGCACGAAGTGTAAATCGTAAATAAAAACAGAATACCGTATTTTTCGGACTATAGGTCGCTCCGGAGTATACGTCGCACCGGCCGAAAATGCACAATAAAGAAGGAAAAAACCATACATAAATGATAAATAAATGATAAATGGGTTATACTTGTACAGCGCTTTTCTACCTTCAAGGTACTCAAAGCGCTTTGACACTATTTCCACATTCATCCATTCACACACACACACATTCACACACTGATGGCGGGAGCTGCCATGCAAGGCGCTAACCAGCAGCCATCAGGAGCAAGGGTGAAGTGTCTTGCCCAAGGACACAACGGACGTGACTAGGAAGGTAGAAGGTGGGGATTGAACCCCAGTAACCAGCAACACTCCGATTGCTGGCACAGCCACTCTACCAACTTCGCCACGTCGCACTGGAGTATAAGTCGCATTTTTGGGGGAAATTTATTTGATAAAATCCAACACCAAGAATAGACATTTGAAAGACAATTTAAAATAAATAAAGAATAGTGAACAACAGGCTGAATAAGTGTACGCCATATGACGCACAAATAACCAACTGAGAACGTGCCTGGTATGTTAACGCAACACATCATGGCAAGAGTCATTCAAATAACTATAACATATAGAACATGCTATACGTTTACCAAACAATCTGTCACTCCCGATCGCTAAATCCGATGAAATCTTCTTCCCCGTTGTCGCCTCTGGTATGCGCTGTTTCCTTTCTTTCTGCTGCTCGATCGCCGTTTTCTGCTGCATATTTCACTACGTCCGGCTTGTAATCTGCAGTATAGGATTTCCTTTTCGGTTCCATTTTAGTTCAGCCCTTCTCAGTTTTTATAAGTTACCGCCAATGTTGAAATAATCCATTTTAATAGCTACGGATGTAGCAGCAGTTAGCATCCCATGACCCACAATGCACTTCTGCCATGACGCACAATGACCTTCTGACATGACCCGCCCCCGCCAAATTCTTATTGGTTGACGTGTGTGACGATTGCTGACGTGTGTGTGAAGATTGCGGACATTTGCTTCGTCTCTTACGGGAATGAGATAAATAATATTATTTGATATTTTACGGTAATGTGTTAATAATTTCACACATAAATCGCTCCGGAGTATATGTCGCACACAAACTATGAAAAAAACTGCGATTTATAATCCGAAAAATACGGTACAATGATTTGCAAATCATTTTTTAAAGATTAAGATTAAAGTACCAATGATTGTCACACACACACTAGATGTGGTGAAATTTGTCCTCTGCATTTGTCCCATCCCCTCGGGGAGCAGTGGGCATCAGTGGCGCCGCGCTCGGGAATCATTTTGGTGATTTAACCCCCAACTCCAACCCTTTGTTGCTGAGTGCCAAGCAGGGAGGTTATGGGTCCCATTTTTATAGTCTTTGGTATGACTCGGCTGGGCAATTTATATTCAATTGAATAGACTGCATATACAATATATTTAATGTTCGAACAGAGAAACTAATTTTTTTTTGCAAATAATCATTAACTTAGAATTTAATGGCAGCAACACATTTAAAAAAAGTTGGGACGGGCATTTTTACCACTGTATTACATGGCCTTTCCTTTTAAAAACACTCAGTAAACGTTTGGGAACTGAGGAGACACATTTTTGAAGTGGAATTATTTCCCATTCTTGCTTGATGTACAGCTTAAGTTGTTCAACAGTCCGGGGGTCTCCGTTGTGGTATTTTAGGCTTCATAATGTGCCACACATTTTCAATGGGAGACAGGTCTGGACTACAGGCAGGCCAGTCTAGTACCCGCACTCTTATACTATGAAGCCACGCAGTTGTAACACGTGCAGAATGTGTCTTGGCATTGTCTTGCTGAAATAAGCAAAAAGACGTTGCTTGGATGCAACGTATGTTACCCCAAAACCTGTATGTACCTTTCAGCATTAATGGTGCCTTCACAGATGTGTAAGTTACCCATGCCTTGGTTCACTAATACACCTCCATACCATCACAGATGCTGGCTTTTGAACTTTGCGCCTATAACAATCCGGATGGTTCTTTTCCTCTTTGGTCCGGAGGACACAACGTCCACAGTTTCCAAAAACAATTTGAAATGTGGACTTGTCAGACCACAGAACAAGCATTCCTCAACTTTCTCAGTCTTTTTTGCCACTTGTGCCTGCTTGTTTGAAATATGTTGCAGGCATCAAATTCCAAATGAGCTAATATTTGCAAAAAACACCAAAGTTTACCAGTTCGAACGTTAAGTATCTTGTCTTTGCAGTCTATTCAATTGAATATAAGTTTAAAAGGATTTGCAAATCATTGTATTCTGTTTTTATTTACAATTTACACAACGTGCCAACTTCACTGGTTTTGAGTTTTGTAATATGACACAGCATTATTTTGAATGTTTCTGGAACCACTGCATCGATTATATAACCTGGTTACTGTACCATGCCAAACTAACCTCATACAACCATGCTGTTCCGTACAGACTCAGAACAATCAAAGAATCCAAAATCAAGTGTGCACGGACGTGGGGCAATGGGAGTTATTTTAATATCCCAAACACACCGCTTACCTGTGAGTTGCAGTTGGCTCAGACGATGGTAAACCAGTGCTGCATCCTTTGCACTCGTCCTCGCCTCGTCCCCTTCGTGTTTTCCTCCGACTTGGTGAACCAGCCAGCCGACCGGGGTTGGGCGATGCAAACAATAGCGAATCACGTTCCAGGACAACGAGCACACCAGATCCAGTTTGGTGGAGGGCAAAGCTCTGGTTAAGATGGACAGACAGGTCTCTAAACAAGGCAATGCAGCAGCATAGTGCCCCTATGCGAGAAGGGAGACAGAAGCCATTTTAGGGAAAGACTGCAAGGCTAATAAAGGTCTGAACACGACTTTAGCATTGGATTAAGTCGAGATGGACTTTAAGACATACACAAACCAACATCAAACAAGTGAAAAAACCTTATGCAGTGAAGATGCCAGAGCATAAAGTACAAAGAGAAAAAGGGGGCAAGGGGCCTTGAGCAAGGCACCCAACCAGATAACTTTCTGGGGGATGAAAGGGTGATGACTGCTGGTGTGTTAAATCTAGGGATGTTCTGATCAGGGATTTATGCTATCGATTCTGATCATCTGTGAGTGAGATCGCATGTGTTAACTATAAATGTTCTTAATGTATTAATGGTGAGTGCTATTGACAGTTGAACAAGTATAGCACAATATTTTAACTACTTACTTATTCTCTGTTATTTTTGAGCAAAACAAAGTCAATAGTACACAATACCTAAACAAAAAAACTACTATATAGTCCTAATTGAAATCAATATTTCTAGCTAACTTAGGTATTAGCGTGCCCACTCCTGCTTTCACTCAGTGTGTAACATGTTTAGCCTCGTCCTAATACTTGATAATGACACTTAAGATACTAAGTAGGGGTGCACAAAAAAATCGATTCGCATCTGAATGGTGATTCCTACTCATTCCGATCTAAATTGATTAGAATTTTTCAAAAATATATTTAAATTATAAATAAATAAATAAATAAATAAACATAGAAAAATTATACATATACTTTTTATAAGAATCCATTTTAAAAAAGACGTTTTAAAGCCATATCCATGCAACCAGAAAGAGCTTTCGGGACATGTAACCTAAGTTTCATTGTAATTATTATACCAAATAATACATATCGAAAATTGGTTTCAATCGAGAATAGTGTTGAATCGAGAATCAATTCGGGGCGGTATAGCTCGGTTGGTAGAGCGGCCGTGCCAGCAACTTTAGGGTTGCAGGTTCGATCCCCGCTTCCGCCATCCTAGTCACTGTCGTTGTGTCCTTGGGCAAGACACTTTACCCACCTGCTCCCAGTGCCACCCACACTGGTTTAAATGTAACTTAGATATTGGGTTTCACAATGTAAAGCGCTTTGAGTCACTTGAGAAAAGCGCTATATTCAATCGTCACCCAAAAAATCGGAATCAGATTGAATCCTTTGGTCCCTAAAAGGTTCACACCCCTACTAACAAGGTACTAAAAAATGCAGTTCATTTACCGTAATGGAGGTGATTAATACCGTATTTTTCGGACTATAAGTCGCTCCGGAGTATAAGTCGCACCGGCCGAAAATGCATAATAAAGAAGGAAAAAAACATATAAGTCGCACTGGAGTATAAGTCGCATTTTTTGGGGAAATTTATTTGATAAAACCCAACACCAAGAATAGACATTTGAAAGGCAATTTAAAATAAATAAAGAATAGTGAACAACAGGCTGAATAAGTGTACGTTATATGACGCATAAATAACCAACTGAGAACGTGCCTGGTATGTTAACGTAACATATTATGGTAATAGTCATTCAAATAACTATAACATATAGAACATGCTATGCGTTTACCAAACAATCTGTCACTCCTAATCGCTAAATCCGATGAAATCTTATACGTCTAGTCTCTTACGTGAATGAGCTAAATAATATTATTTGATATTTTACGGCAATGTGTTAACAATTTCACACATAAGTCGCTCCTGAGTATAAATCGCACCCCGGGCCAAACTATAAAAAAAACAGCGACTTATAGTCCGAAAAATACAGTATTAACTTAGGGAAGTGGCTCCACACCGTGTATGGAGATACACAATTAGCCTCTAGCAAGTCAGCCGCGGGACTAAAAAGAAACACATTATCAGCCAGAGGGGACCAGTGTTTGTGATGCATTGAAAGGCATTAATCGGCAATGGCAATCGCATACTTTTTTCAAAGAATATCAGCCGATACTGATTGGTGGTCCGAACAATCGGCACATCCCTTTTTCGCAACAAAGTGGTGTGGCAACTGTGATGTTTAAATGCAGCAGCTAAATTTCATGTCATGCATGCAAGATGTGTAAATAACAACAAAATAGATTTAATGTACTTACACGCTTGAGGTGTGCATCGGCTTGCTTGCGGTGCCTCCAGAAGGACACCGACTTCGGGGAGTGAAGCGGCGTGACAGGTTCCCAAAGGTACAGCACACGGACACAACCCCACACTGCTCCCAGCCCACTGATGACCCAAACCATCAGCCACGGCAACATACAGCGCAGCCATGAGGCTATAGAGTTCGGGAGAAGACAAAAAAGGATTGGGGTGTGGAGATTCTCTCGCCATGGCTAACTTGACTCACCAAAGTCCTGTGTGGGACTCGGGAACCAAACAAGCGTTCTTGACGGCCCATGCCCTGCAGAGAGACTTTGGCTTGAAGACGTGTCAGAGCCCAACAGCGAGGGTAGTGGGTTCAGGGACAGACAGAAGAAGGTCAGGGCACAGAGAAGCAGACGAGAACCATCCATCACGCCGACAGAGAAAGGAGAGTCTGGCTCACACTTCATCTGAAAGAGAGCATGACACAGCTAATATCAGGTGAGCACACATTTATAAATAGGCTTGCCGAGAACAATACTCTTTGTAATGATATCTAGATAAAAACTAAAAACACAAACAGATACGGCCAAAATCATCCTTGAGACGGATAAGCAAATTAAGGGCAGCCTTCAGATGGTCCTCGGTTAACGATGTTCTGTGTTACAAAATTGATTTACCGTATTTTTCAGACTATAAGGTGCACTTAAAATAATTTCATTTTCTCAAAAATCGACAGCGCGCCTTATAACCCGGTGCGGCTAATGTATGAAATAATTATGGTTGTGCTTACCGACCTCGAACTTTGAATATGACCAATGTATGATCCTGTAACTACTTAGTATTGGCTCGATACCTAAATTTGTGGTATCATCCAAAACTAATGTAAAGTATCAAACAGAAGAATAAGTGATTATTACATTTTAACAGAAGTATAGAAAGAACATGTTAAAACAACATTAATAATTAATTTTCTACCGCTTGTCCTTCATGATTTTGAATAAGAAATGATACAATAGCTTATTGCATACGTCAACAGACAAATTAAGAGCCTTTGTTTGCTTACTACTAAAAGTCTAGTACCGTATTTTTCGTATTATAAATCGCTCCGCAGTATACGTCGCACCGGCCGAAAATGCATAATAAAGAAGGAAAAAAACATATATACGTCGCACTCGAGTATAAGTCGCGTTTTTGGGGGAAATTTATTTGATAAAATCCAACACCAAGAAAAGACATTTGAAAGGCAATTTAAAATAAATAAAGAATAGTGAACAACAGGCTGAATAAGTGTACGTTATATGACGCATAAATAACCAAATGAGAATGTGCCTGGTATGTTAACGTAACATATTATGGTAAGAGTCATTCAAATAACTATAACATATAGAACATGCTATACGTTTACCAAACAATCTGTCACTCCTGATTGCTAAATTCGATGAAATCTTCTTCCTCGTCACTCCTGGTATGCGCCACTAGCGCCCTTTCTTTCTGCTGCTCTATCGCCGTTTTCTGCTGCATATTTCACTACGTCCAGGTTGTAATCTGCAGTATATGATTTCCTTTTCGGTGCCGTTTTTGTTCAGCCCTTCTCAGTTTTTTTTTTAAATGATCCATTTTAATAGCTACGGCAGTAGCATATAGCATATAGCAGTTAGCATCCCATGACCCACCATGCACTTCTGCCATGACCCTCCCCTGCCGAATTCTTATTGGTTGACGTGTGTGTGACGATTGCTGACATTTGCTTCGTCTCTCCCGTGAATTAGATAAATAATATTATTTGATATTTTAGGGTAATGTGTTAATAATTTCACACATAAATCGCTCCAGAGTATATGTCTATGAAAAAAACTGCGACTTATAATCCGAAAAATACGGTATGCTCACTATTTCATTGAAGGACAAAATTGTTGTTGGATTGCAATTAGGGCTGGGCGATATGGCCTTTTATTAATATCTTGATATTTTTGGGCCATGTCACGATATATATCTCGATATTTTGCCTAAGCCTTGAATTAACACTTGATGCATATAATCACACCAGTATGATGATTCTATGTATATACATTAAAACATTCTTGTTCATACTGCATTAATATATGCTAATTTTAAACTTTCATGCAGAGAGGGAAATCACAACTAAGTCAATGTACCAAAACTATATTTATTAAACAGTTATTAAGCAGTGGCACAAACATTCATGTAATTTCAAAACAGAAGTGCAAGATTGTCAGAGACATTTTAAAACAAGCTATTAGTGCACTTTTGCATGATGTCACTAAGATGACATATCAAAACAACACTAAATTAATGTGCACTTTTTGTAAAGAACGCCACTACAATATTTTAAAACTAATAAAGTGCACTTTTGTGCATGATGTCACATAAGATATTTCAAAAAGTCTAAAATAAAATATAGCTGCATAATAGGAAATCAAATAGTGTATGTCCTTCGCTATGTGGTAGGTTACTGCGGATGTGATCTCCTTCTGTTGTTGACTATTTTTTTCATACGGAGTTGATGTGGAAATGGAAGACGCCAGGCTCAATTGGATCAGTGCTTGTTGCTTCGGCATTTTGTTGAGATGTTGACATGCAGAGTTTCAAGCACTCCTTATTCTCTAGCGGGTAACTTTTCAAATGATGCTACAAATTAGTAGTGCTGCTACGTTTTGTAGCAACGCTTTTGCCGCATACTTGACATATTACAGTTGTCTGTTCGACATCTTTCCGCTTGAAGCCAAACGAACGCCAGCACCCTGTGCTGTTTTTCTTGGGAATTAATTCTTCTTCCTCCATTTGGTACCAGATTGGCACCTTCTCTCTCTCGTATTATCACTCGCACCGCTGCGCTAGCACCACCTGCCACTGCTAACTTTACCCATGCCGCTAACTCTCTGCTCCGCGAGAGCGTATGACGTTGCACACGCGACAGTATGTGACGTATGTAACAAGGTGCGCTTGTCTTATTTCTCTGTGAGAAGGAGAGACAAGAAAGAGTGAGAAAAGCCTGTAGTCTAATGCCCGCAGCTAAAAGCAACTGTGTGAGAACGTATACTCGAATACTCAAGATATAGTAATTTTCTACATCGCACAGAGACAAACCCGCGATACATCGAGTATATTCGATATATCGCCCAGTCCTAATTGCAATAAAGTTAAAGTTAAAGTACCACTGATCGTCACACACACACTAGGTGTGGTGAAATTATCCTCTGCATTTGACCCATCCCCATGTTCACCCCCTGGGAGGTGAGGGGAACAGTGAGCAGCAGCAGTGGCCGCGCTCGGGAATCATTTGGTGATTTAACCCCCAATTCCAACCCTTGATGTTGAGTGCCAAGCAGGGAGGCAATGGGTCCCATTTTTATAGTCTTTGGTATGTCTCGGACAGGTTTTGAACTCACAACCTTCCAGTCTCAGGGCGACACTCTAACCACAAGGCCACTGAGCAGGTAATAGTAAGAAACATATGTTTAATGTACCATAAGATTTTTTGTTGATATAAAGCCAATAATGTCATTTTTTGTGGTCCCTTTTAGTTAGAAAAGTATCAAAAAGTATCGAAATACAAATTGGTACCGGTACCAAAATATTGGTATCGGGACAACCCTAGTGTAAATAGTGTGACTGAAGAAAAGTGGCCTCACCAGCTCGTCATCAAGTAATGGGGTGCCAGGCTCAGAGTCCAAACATAATGGCGAGTACTGGAGGGGGGAGCCAGAGTCAGAGGCCGGAGGTGACATTATCGGAATTTCCTCTTTCGGCTCCATATCCTCGGACAGTGTCACTAGCTCTGAAATAAAGACAGTTCGTAATTAAGCCAAACGTGGTACACACGGCTCTTGACGTATTCATGACACATACTGTTCCTCTGGTTGGCCATCCTGAGGGTCAGGTTCTCCTGACGGAGTTTGTGGTTGACCTGTTTCAGGTACTTAATGTAGTCAATAGCTTTGCTCAACACTCCCGACTTATGCATCTGTAGAAAAAAACACATACTCAGAGACTAATAAAGTGAGTTGAGCAGTTTTTTATTTTGAACATAACAAAAACGCTGACCTTAACATCATTGCCCACAACCAAGTTTCTGAGCTCCACAATCTTGTCATTGATGGACGAGCGGTACCTCTTTTCAACAATGTTGTGGGTGGTTCTCCTCTCACCCTCTTTTACCACCCCTCCTTGGCACATCAGACTTCCTGTCACCGGGCTCAGCTCTCCGTTGGCGACATGTGTGTTATGGGCGCAGCCTGATGGTACCTGTTTAAGGGTGAGCTTATCTCCCCCTCCCACCATAAAAGGAATCGTAGTCTTTTGAGGGTACTGATAGCTGTATAACGGGACTTGCAGTGTCGTGTTCTGGGGGGTTGTGGTAAAGGTGGTGATCCCCGCTGGGTGTTGCATGGTTGTGAGTACCTGAGTACATTCTGGTTTAAATGTCGTCAAAACAAGGGAATCAGTATTTAGAATTTGAGGCTGTGGAACCAGAACCTGGCGAAAGAACCCCAAAACAGAAGTTTAGGATCTGGCATCTGTAAGATTTTTAGAGACCAGCATAGTTGTGGTTACTCACAGGCTGCTGCACAGCATGGATCGCAGTGGGCGCCGTGGAGATAGTCTGGATGGTTTGACCAGTGGGTGTCAGAAGGGGGTGATGCTGAAACGTCACTGGGCTCATGATGCTCGGTACCTGTGGTTGGAGCACTGGGAAGGGGAGAACGACAAAAACAAATGAGCGAGGAAAACACATTCAAAGAGCTTCTGTTCAATTTCTTCAAAACCTGGGAAACCAGGAGTAGGGCTTTGGGCGCAGATGACTGGGTTTGGGATAAAACGGGACTGGCCACTGTTGGAGGCAACCATCACAGCTTGGGTGGCTTGTCTCGGGATCGCTGTTGGAACCAGGGTGTGTACTGGGAATCGCTGAGTCTGCATTGGGATCGAGTGTGTCTGCACCTGCATTTTAAAACAATTGCTTTGATCATTAAAGCTTTCCTTTCAGGTTGGGCCACAATGCAGAATACTGACATATGAGAAACTGGCTGAAAAACATATACATACTTTATCAATCAATCAATATCCTTTATCTAGTCAGGTAAAAAAAAACCTCACTGAGGTTAAAATCTCTTTTCCAAGAGTGACCTGGCCAAGAGGGCAGCTTGACAAAATTACATAAACATATATATAACAACAAAAACAGCAGCAGTTTTGTAATCTGCACGGTCTTTCCCAGCTAATAGCGCTACCTACAAGGGTGTGTGATTCCACCCAATCAACCATAGATCTCATTCTCACTTCAGATCGGCCTAAAATCAAAAATAGTGGGGTCATGATCTGTGGTCTTAGCGACCACTATCTAACCTTCTGCACCCGCAAAATAGCTAAACCTAAAGCCAATGGCCACATAACAGCCCAATCCAGATCCCTCAAAAAATACTCCAATGACAATTTCAATTTAAAATTAGATGAGTGGGACTGGTCCCCTGTGCTTGCGAGCAACATGGTCGATGTTGCTTGGGATCGCTTCAAAACGGCGTTCCTAAAGATACTAAATGACATGGCTCCCGTGAAAACAGTCAGGATCAAAGCCCGCTCGGAACCATGGATGAATCCGGACCTATTAGCTGCCATAAAAGACAGAGACAGGTAATACTCTGAATACCAAAAATGTAAAACAGAAGTAGATAAACAACCCAATAATATCAACCTCAAATTACTCCTTTCAACTCTCAAAAAGCATTGCAATAAATTAAGAAATAAGTCAACCAACCTGACTAAATCCTTAAAAAAAAATTACATTAACGACAAAATAGAGGAAAACACAAATAAGCCACGTGAGCTCTGGAAAATTCTTAACAACCAGCTTCCTGGTTGCAGCCAGAAACTTAAAACAAGACTCACCAACATCAGCATCAAGGAGGGTGACTCCCTCATTACAGACAAAATGGAGGTAGCCAGCAGACTTAACATCTTTTTCAATTACAAATGGTCACAGCTGATGAGGTGTTTAAAAAATTGAGCGTGCTCCACCCTAACAAGGCCACCGGCCTTGATAATATTCCCTCCAGATTCTTTAGGAACTCTGCCTCCATCATTGCCCCGATCATCACGCACATAATAAACCTATCAATTACACAAGGCCAAGTACCAAAAGATTTTAAGATAGCAAGAGTAACTCCCCTCTTTAAAAAAGGAAGCAAATTGGAACCTGGCAACTACCGACCTGTTTCTATTCTCAGTTCCATTTCGAAAGTAATGGAGAAAATAGTTTGTGAACAGGTCGATAGTTACCTTGCCACTAACAAACTCATGTACAAATTCCAATCCGGCTTCAGAACTAACCACTCCACTGACACATGCCTTCTCTATCTGACCGACCACATCAAACATGAGGTGGACGCGGGCAAACACTGCGGCATGGTCATGCTGGACCTTCAGAAGGCCTTTGACACCGTTAACCACGCTATACTGTTGGATAAGCTCAGAGCAATCGGATTTAACAAAACCTCATGGAGCTGGATGCAATCTTACTTGGAGGGGAGGGAGCAGGTGGTAGAGGTGAACGGCACCGTGTCCCCCCCGCCATAACCACAACACCAGGGGGAGCTCCACTAACCACGTTAAACCCAGATTCCGAACTAACAAAGGTCTTAACTCATTTTCTTTCTATGCCACATCAATGTGGAATGCGCTCCCAACAGGTTAAAAGAAAGGGCATCTCTATCCTCCTTCAAAACCGCAATAAAAGTTCACCTCCAGGCAGCTACAACCCTAAACTAACACCCTCCCCGGATTGCTAATAATCAAATGCAGATACTTTTTCTTATGCCTTCGATCTCTCTCTCTCTCTCTCTCTCTTACTTGATGTCCATATCCTACCCCCCCCCCCCCCCCCCTCCACACCCCTGATTGTAAATAATGTAAATAATTCAATGTGATTATCTTGTATGATGACTGTATTATGATGATAGTATATATCTGTATCATGAATCAATTTAAGTGGACCCCGACTTAAACAAGTTGAAAAACTTATTCGGGTGTTACCATTTAGTGGTCAATTGTACGGAATATGTACTTCACTGTCCAACCTACTAATAAAAGTCTCAATCATTCAATCAATCAAGTCACACACCACAGTTAAGAGTGTACATTACTTACAACATTAATATAAAATCATGTGATGGGTCAAGAAAATATAAAATGTTTAAATAAAAACAAATTAAAATAAAATACAATGCTCAAAAGAACTGGTTTCTTTATCCTTTAAAATGGGCTGACATTCCCCAAAAGGGATCAACTCAGGTAACCTCAGATCCTTTTGAAAGCCATTCCAAGACCATGGAGCAGCATATCTGAAGGGTTTTTTTTGTCCAAGATTTGTGTTGGCTCTAGGAACAAAACATGTTAAGGATGTCCTGCAACCTTAAGCCAGAGCGACTGGAGTCTCTACACATGTAAGGACATAAATAAGGGGGAGAGCAAGAAGTGATTTATATCTAAAACCATCCATCGAGAAAATCTTGGAACAGATAAAGATGGACAGTTTGCCGTTGCACATAAAGTGCATGGTGGACAAGGTTGCCACAACCAGTAATAAAACGTAAAGGCACAGTGATATAAACTATGCCGTTTTTTCAAATAGGTGTAGAGTGCATTTGTACAAAAGCCAGTCTCTATAATCTAGCAGAGGCATGAAAGTGGTTAGGATCAAGCATTTCCTAACTTCTAAGGAAAAACAAGACAAAGACAAAGAAAAAAAATATTTTCAATGTGATATTTGGAAGGACAAGTTCTCATCAATAACAATCCCTAAGTACTTATATGTCATGACCTTTTCAAGTTCAAACCTATGAGCAGTTGATCTGTTTGGAATGTTCAATGGCAGTCGTTGGAGAATAACATCACCTTAAATTTATGTATATATATTTAGCGCTAGTCTAAGCTGAGTCAGCTGGGACTGAACATCATCAAAAGCTGACTCCAAGAGCTCAAAACGTTCACGCTACAGCTGGGGATGAACAATATACAGTATATGACTGTGTCATGTGCATAAAAATGGAACGTATCATCCGACACATTACTGCAAGATACCTGTGGCGGTCGGGGCGTGGTTATGGGCGTAGTCACCAGGGCGTCAGAGCAATTTGCATAATTTGCTTTGATATATGATTTTCTTTAAAAAGGCTCAAAAATGTATTTGTACATTTAAAGCAAATCTGTTAGGAATTAGTATTTTTTTTAAAAATAGTTTTGCCATATTTTCAATTGTTGGTGCTTTTTGTACAATGTACTTTGTTGAGATTTTTTCAAGTGTTTCCAGACTTTAATAACTTTTTTCTAAATGAAAAACAACTAGCAACAAATGTAGCATCTTCTTATGGTGTTATTATAAAATGTACTCGTGTTTAGAGACTTCTTCTGCCACTCGATGTCTCTGACGAAAGATGCTATCTGCAGCGAGCATGAAGTCACACTTGCTTGGCGCTGTTGCTCTAATTGGACTTTCTCTGCCTAAAAGCCGCCACTGTTCTCTTAATATTTGCGCATTTGTAGATGGATGTTCGCGAGTATATCTGCAATAGATATAAAAATCACATCCAGATCGCAGACATGCTGACAACGCTCCAGTTTTTCCCATGGTTGCAAACACACCGTGCGTGCCTGAAAGGTGATTGGCGGAGAATGAGGAAGTATTGTTGAGAGTCCGGAATCACAAGACTAAAAGTGTTTGCATGGTAGGTAAAACGTGTTGGAATTTGTTGTCATAAGTTTGGTAATAAAAGTTAAAAATAGCGTTGGACTTTGTGTTTTCTTCTGGGGGCTATAATACATTGCTTTAATTTGTTTTCAAGTTAAAAAAAATCAAATAAATATCTATATTTTCAAGGTGTGGCGGTAATACACAATGCCGTGACATTAAGGGGAAACCCTGCATTATCACAGAGATTATTTACATAGATGGAAAACAGCAAAGGACCTAATATGGAACCCAGAGGTACACCCTTTAATACAGGGAGGAAAGACAAAGAGGACTTAGCAAACTGGGTTCTATCGGACATGCTATTAGAAAAACACTTTGCAATATGCTGAGGTAGGCCAGTCCTGTCTAGTCAGTCTGCCAAAATGATATAGTCGACAGTATCAAATGCTTTTGACAAGTCGATAAATAAAGCTGCACAATATTTTTTGCAATCCAGTGTCTCAATAATGTCATTCACAACTTTAATAGCAGCGGTTACGGTGCTGTCTCTTTCTAAAACCTGATTGTTGTTGAGAAAGCAGATCATAGGTGTCTAAGAATTCTTTAAGCTGTTCACTAACAAACTTTTCAAGAACTTTAGCTTTAAGGCACCGATGAACTAAAACAAGCTTTTCTCGACTTCAAAGATGACGTGTATAAAATGCACAAACCTGGATGGTGGGCTGAGCCATCGGTTGGGGTTGGATGGGTTGGACCACTGGGGGTCGTGGCTGGAGCGGCGGGGGGCTGCGGGTCACATGCTGCTGCCCTGTGGATGCTGTGGCAGGGGTCTGAGTAGGGGAGAGAGAAGGCGGGAGCGACCCGGACCTGGGTGACAGCGACTGGGGGGCAGAGAGGCCGGCGTTGGGGAATTGTGGGACGACTGGGGTCGATGTTTGGGGAGTCTGAGGGTTTTGATTGGCGGGTCGAGGAGAGGTGCTGAGAGAGCCAGAGATGGCCATCGGCTCCTCAAACAGGTCTGGGAAGTCGCCCTTGACATACTGGAGCATCTCTGAGGAAATGGGCAAATGAATAAAAATTTAAATATGCTGACATCATAAAGAAGAAATATACATTCCAACATGAATGTATATTAATATACATGCCATAAATCATCAAGTTATGGCATTCTATATAATTTATAAACATCATGTGCTAGTTTTCTTGTTTCTTTTTCACAGCAGTCACTTTGAAGTCTGCTAATTCGATCCATAACTTTACATACTAATAAAGTTAGTATTATTTGCAGATGATACAACGGCATTTTGTTCAGGAGAGAACACACAGAAGCTAATACAAATAACAGAAGAAATTAACAAATTAAAATGATGGTGTGACAAAAACAGACTATCTTTGAATCTCAGTAAGACTAAAATAATGCTATTTGGTAACAGTAGAAGAGAAAGTCAAACACAAATACAAATAGACAAAGTAAATATTGAAACGGTAAAAGAAAACACATTTTTGGGTGTAATAATAGATGATAAAATGAATTGGAAGTCTCATGTAAAAAAATATACAACATAAAGTAGCAAGAAACACATCACATGAATAAAGCAAAACATGTTCTAGACCTTACATCCATCCATTTTCTACCGCTTGTCCCTTTCGGGGTTGCGGGGGTTGCTGGAGCCTATCTCAGCTGCATTCGGGCGGAAGGCAGGGTACACCCTGGACAAGTCGCCACCTCATCGCAGGGCCAACACAGATAGACAGACAACATTCACACTCACATTCACACACTAGGGCCAATTTAGTGTTGCCAATCAACCTATCCCCAGGTGCATGTATATATATATATATATATGTGTGTATATTAGTGTGTGTATATATATGTGTGTGTGTGTGTGTGTGTATATATATAGGTGCATGTCTTTGGAGGTGGGAGGAAGCCAGAGTACCCGGAGGGAAACCACGCAGTCACGGGGAGAACATGCAAACTCCACACAGAAAGATCCCAAGCCCGGGATTGAACTCAGGACCTTCATATTGTGAGGCACATGCCTGTCCACCGTGCTCCCCTGTTCTTAACCAAAAAACACTTAATATTCTCTACTGCTCACGAGTGTTACAGATCTGAGTTATTGTGTAGAAATATGGGGAAACAACTACCGTAGCACTAACTGTGTTACAAAAAAGATAAATAAGAATAATACATAATGTTGGATACAGAGAACATACAAACCCTTTATTGATTAAATCACAATTATTGAAATTCAACGATTTGGTGCATTTGCAAACAGCTAAAATTATGTACAAAGCAAACTATAACCTGATACCCAAGAATGTACAACAATTCTTCTCAACAAAAGAGGATGAATATAACCTTATAGGAAAATCTAATTTAAAACATGTGTATGTTCGTACAACACTTAAAACCTTTAGCATATCTGTATGTGGAATTAAATAATGGAACGGATTAAGCAAAGAAATCCAACAAAGCACCAATTGGATTCAGTTTAAGAGACTGTTCAAACTACAAGTGAAGTGAAGTGAAGTGAATTACATTTATATAGCGCTTTTTCTCAAGTGACTCAAAGCACTTTACATTGTGAAACCCAATATCTAAGTTACATTTAAACCAGTGTGGGTGGCACTGGGAGCAGGTGGGTAAAGTGTCTTGCCCAAGGACACAACGGCAGTGACTAGGATGGCGGAAGCGGGGATCGAACCTGCAACCCTCAAGTTGCTGGCACGGCCGCTCTACCAACCGAGCTATACCGCCCCGTTCACAAAGTACACAGAACAAGAATTATGATGAACATCTTGAACCCTTTTTTTTTTTTTATTGAGACAAAAATGATTTATGTGTTTAATATTTGTATGCTTACTATGGTATATTATTTTTATTATTATTTATTTGTTCACTGTTCTGTTACAGAGAACAGGGACGGCGTGGTGAAGTTGGTAGAGTGGCTGTGCCAGCAATCGGAGTCTTGCTGGTTACTGGGGTTCAATTCCCACCTTCTACCTTCCTAGTCACGTCCGTTGTCCTTGGGCAAGACACTTCACCCTTTGCCTCTGATGGCTGCTGGTTAGCGCCTTGCATGGCAGCTCCCGCCATCAGTGTGTGAATGTGTGTGTGAATGGGTAAATGTGGAAATACTGTCAAAGCGCTTTGAGTACCTTGAAGGTAGAAAAGCGCTATACAAGTATAACCCATTTATCATTTATTTAACAATGAAATTGGATCAAATTGCTATGGTATGAAAAGGGGTAGGATTAAATAAGCTATGCTTCTTCCTACTCCTTTTTGGACTTGCTGTAATGAAACAACTGAAACTGTGTGATGCATTACATTGTATCGTATGCATGTTCCAAATAAACTGGAACTGAACTGAACTGAAGTGAAGTACTAAGGTTGTGAGCAATTTGTGGTTCAATTTCGATTATTGGGTTGACGATTCGGTTCAAAATCGTTTCTCAACTCAAAGAAAACGTTTAGTAACAAATGGTGCCGATTCCATGATGAACTACATTCCTCTGTGAACTAGACCAGTGTTTTTCAACCTTTTTTGAGCCTAGGCACATTTTTTGCGTTGAAAAAAATGACGTAGCACACCACCAGCAGAAATCATTAAAAAACGAAACTCGGTTGACAGTAAAAAGTCGTTGTCGCAGGTGTTGGATATGAATTTAAACCATAACCAACCATGCATCAATATAGCTCTTGTCTCAAAGTAGGTGTACTGTCACGACCTGTCACATCACGACGTGACTTATTTGGAGTTTTTTGCTGTTTTCCTGTCTGTAGTGTTTTAGTTCTGGTCTTGTGCTCCTATTTTGGTGACTTTTTCTCTTTTTTGGTATTTTCCTGTAGCAGTTTCATGTCTTCCTTTGAGCGATATTTCCCGCATGTACTTTGTTTTGGCAATCAAGAATATTTCAACGCAATTAAGTGAAATTAGATAATCTCCCACGTAGGGCTGGGCGATATATCGATATACGCGATATATCGCGGGTTTGTCTATGTGCGATATAGAAAATTACTATATCGTGATATTCGAGTATACGTTCTCACGCAGTTGCTTTTAGCTGCTGGCATTACACGACAGGCTCTTCCCACTCTGTCTTGTCTCTCCTTCTCACAGACAGAAAGCGCACCTTCTTACACACGTCACATACTGTCATGTCATACGTCACATACGTATACGCCCTCGCGCAGCAGAGAGGTAGCGGCATGGGTAACATTAGCTGTGATGCGAGTAGTAATACGAGAGAAAGAAGGTGCAAATCTGGTAACAAATGAAGGAAGAATTAATTCCCAAGAAAAACAGCATGGGGTTCATCGTCTGGCGGTGGTTTGGCTTCAAGTGGGAATATGTCGAACAGACAACCGTAATTTGTCAAGTGTGGGGCAAAAGCGTTTCTACAAAAAGTAGCATTACTGCTAATATGTAGCATCGTTTCAAAAGTCACCTGCTAGAGAATGAAGAGTGCTTACTCCGCATGTCAACATCCCCGTTCGGTGCCACACGCCCACACCATCAAAATGCCGAGGCAAACATTTCCAGATCAACACCGTATGAAAAAAAGAGTCAACAACAAAAGGAGATAATGTTGTGGAATACGTGTAATTACGTGGACCCCGACTTAAACAAGTTGGAAAACTTATTTGGGTGTTACCATTTAGTGGTCAATTGTACGGAATATGTACTGAACTGTGCGATCTACTAATAAAAGTTTCAATCAATCAATCAATCAAAAAGTCCGCAGTAACCTACCACATAGCGAAGGACGAACACTATTTGATTTCCTATTATGCAGCTCATTTTTATTTGACACTTATTGAAATATCTTGTGTGACATCATGTTTTAAACTATTGTAGTGGCGTTCTGTACAAAAAGTGCACTTTAATTTAGTGTTGTTTTGATAAGTCCTCTTAGTGACACAATGCACAAAAGTGCACTAATAGCTTCTTTTAAAATGTCTCAATCTAAAATGACAATCTTGCACTTTTTGTTTTGGAAATTACATGAATGTCTGTGCCACTGCTTAATAACAGTTTAATAAATACAGTTTTGGTAAATTGACTTAGTTGTGATTTCCTTCTCTGCCTGAAAGTTTAAAATTAGCATATATTAATGCAGTATGAACAAGAATGTTTTAATGTAGACACATAGAATCATCATACTGGTGTGATTATATGTATCAAGTGTTAATTCAAGGCTAAGGCAAAATATCGAGCTATATATCGTGTATCGCGATATGGCCTAAAAATATAGAGATATTAAAAAAAGGCCATATCGCCCAGCCCTACTCCCACGGCACACCAGACTGTATCTCACGTGTGCCGTGGCACAGTGGTTAAAAAACACTGAACTAGATCACATTTGCAGACCACACTGTTACTTGTAGGTCTAAAACTTGGCAAGGAACCACTACAACTGTGCTTATTACTTCATGTCCTTGGGTGAAACGGAAAAGCGTTGGCCAATCATATGGGGCCAAGGGTGTTTAGATAGGGCCTAGGAGCGTGGAGGCCGTTAACCAGCAGGAAGATAAGACGGGACACCCCAGCGAATGCTGCAGACTGGCCTTGAACACAGACAGCTTGTGATCGCGGCCTTGAAAAATTATGTGTTCCTTTTTTGCTGATGATGGTGTAGTAGAATTTCTGACCTTTGACCTATATTTCTTGTCTTTTAAGAATGTCCGCTCATTTTCAATTCTCTTCTATTTTGTGCCATTGAATGGACCAGTTGTGGGACAAAGGTGAATATGGAGTTATGCCAACCTGTCTACAGAATGTTTAGATTTTCCAAATATGACTAGGAGATACAAGGTTGTTTTGGAACAGACAAAACCAAAACAAAACAATCGTGGCGCATTAGATAACAAACAATGACGCACAAGAGACATATAAAAAATGGCAGAAGACCGGAACTCGACAGTGATTTTGGCTTGTGTGTGTCTTGTTTACTCCGGAGTAACATGTGGTCTGTCTGCACGGCCAACTTAATTCAACCTGCACTTCTGATAATGGGTAAATAAATTTGTTGTACTAAACTACTTTTGTTGCCTGTTTAAGCTTCGGACAATCCACTACACAAATTGGCGTCACGAACAGGATGGTTTAGAAGCTACAGGTCGACAGCCGCTCCCGCTCTCTCTGTCAGGCAGACAGTGTGCTGCACACGCGCATAACAAGGTAAGCGTTTTGCTTAAAGTGTAAACATTTTCTGCCTGGAGAGAGCCGGATCGATAAGACTAATTGCTGAATATATTTTTGATAAAAGATAGGTTTAGTCAGGTTCTCCAAAAACAACCTGGAATGGGGTAAATTATGGTTGGATTGAGTTGTTTTATATGTGATCATTTGTCTGTGTGTTTGTTGAAAACTTGTGATCTCTTGTTTTTAACATAAGGGGATTGTTATTAGAATTTTGGTGGTTTGGAGTGTAGAAGCATAGACGATGTGAGACGAAAAATTTCTTTTAACCTCTTCATCCTCTGTCGTTGTTGGCAGAGGATGCTTCTTTCTGCAAGTACATTAGGTTAGCCGGAGTTGGACACAGCGAAATTTAAGGCAAGGTTGGCTAACTGGTGTGACATTTGGCCCACACAAATTTATGACGTCTATGAAGGTCCTACGTATCTGTCTATGTGGAAACTGCAGCCGGGTAAAAAGCTTGATACAAGGTGATCGTTCAGTGACTCCAGTAAAGGAGATCAACTGAGCCAAGTTGTCACGAATTTGGAAATTTTCTGCAGTATAGATGGATAGAGTTAAGGGCTCCGTATGGTAGAGCCTTGGTGAAACTATATGGACTGACCAGACACGATGTACTGTAGGATTGGTGGGTGATTCCTGGTAATTCTACAGCGCCTTAGGCCGATTATCCGTGTTGGTCAGGAAGGATAACGCAGGTGTTGCTCCAATGAAACGGGTTAATCGCCGTTTTATGAGCAATGATGAAACCTGGTTTTTGTGATATGAGACGGCTGATTCCACAAAAGCACGCGTGCATTAGTTGTTTATATTTGTCCGGACAATGGGGTGGTATGGAATATTAACAATGTGTGTGTATAATGATGAATGCTGAAATGTGTGTGTATTGAGTGAGTCAGTTTATGTTGGTACATTTAGATATATGCATAATTTAATAACTTTTGTGTAGCACCTGGTTTCTTATCTGGTTTAATTGCCCCCCCCCCCTCGCAACCTCCCTTCACGCTTTTTCCTCACAGCCCCGCTATCTGTAAAAGTTGGGAAACTGTCTAAAATGTGTGTGCGTGTGAGAAAGTAGACAACGTTTATGTACAGAAAACATATGAGTGAATGATCTATCCATTTAATTATCTTATTCCGCTCTCGGAGGTTGGATCGCGGGGGCAGCAGCCTAAGCAGGGAAGCTCCCCCTCTTTGGCGCTGCGAGCGAATTCCAGTCATTTGAATTTGTTTTAAACTATACTGGTGATTGTGACTGTGCGATATTACAGTTGTTTTACACACAGATTTTGAGTACGGGAAAAAAGGCTCTTGCTCGCTGGTAAATTCTCTGTGTGAGTGACTGTGTGACGCATATAAAGAAAAAAAAAAGGGAGTCTCAGCTGGGAGACATTTTGAGATAAGAGTGTGTCAGAAGTGGCGAGGCTGTGTGAGTGTCAGCTGTACGAGGCATTGGGCCGAAGAGGTGTGACACTGTTAGCATAGCATTGGATTAGTTTAGCATTGAGCTAGGTTTAAAGAATACAAAAATAAATAAATAAATAAAAAATATATAAATATATATAGTGGACAGCTGTACTCAAATCTGAAGAGAAGGCTGACAGGTTGGTTTTGATAATAGGAAAAATAAAATATACTGTATATGAATAAAGAAACATTTAAATATCAATACATACATTTGGACTGGGACATTGAAGCATTGTTAAATTCATTAGTCATTAATTATGTGTGTAATATATTGTATTGAACAGCCTTGCTGCTTATCTGATCCATCCAGTTCCTGTGTGGAAGTTGAGACAAACACAGATTAGGACACACTGTAACTTTGAATTAATAGTTATACAACAAATAAATTAATAATATTGAATTTAAATTTGATACAGATAAATTGATTATACATTGACATTTTAATTTTTTTAGGAATAAACACACAATAAAATAAAAGTTAAATTTATATTCTAATACATCTAAGGGCATCTGTGCAAACTGTGAAACATAGAGTCTGAAGAAGTACAGATAAGCGTCGCCAACACTCAGCGCCATTGTCAAAACAAAACGTAGAGAAGCTTTAAACAAATTCTAATCAGAAGGAAGACAGACCAAAATATGAGAACTTAAGTAAACAGACAGCAAGTAAACCAGAAATAATAATGTAAATAAATAACAAAGAAAGCAAATTTCTATGTGACATTGGTGCATGTAGAATTACATGTAGAGAATAAAACTAAATGGAAATAACTGTCTGCAAGATGAGCATGACGTCATGAATTGTGCTCGGGTTAGTAATAGATAGATAGATAGACAGATAAAACGTTATTGATTCCTTCAGGAGAGTTCCCTCAGGAAGAAGAAGTAAAAAGTAAACGGTAACTAATAAGGGTATAAATGGAAACAAAGTAGAAAAATATTACAAGGAGAATAAAAATAGAACAGTAAAATAAGAGAAACTAGGCATTAACGACCATGATATAAAAAAGTATTGCACTGTTATTGTTTTGCATTCCCTGTCATCCTAGCCCCCCCAAAGAGGAGTTGTACAGTCTAATGATGTATGAGACAAAGGATTTTGTATAGGTTAAACCAGTAGTTCTCAAAGGAGGATATGGTGTTTCCGCCCGGACAAAAAAGGGGGTTACTTGAAGGTATGCCAAGGGGTACCTGAGATTTTAAATATTTTAAAATAGCGACAATTCAAAATCTTTTATAAATATAATTATAGAAGAATAATTCTTCAACAAAATAAATATTTAGAATTAAGTTCACGAGCCCAGATGGATCTCTATTGCAATATCCAAAGAAGGTTGATGATTGATTATATGTATAGAAATCTTTATTATAATTTAATCATTTGCTTAATTTTTAAAACGTTTTAGTTATTCTTATATTTTTTTGTCCAAATAAGTCAAGTAAGACCACAACAAATGAGCAATATGGTGCACTGTTATACAATTTAATAAAACAGAAAATTATGACATTATGCTGTATTTTTTTTTATTTTACTGGGAAAAAAGGTTGAAAACCACTGCCCTAAATCATATCTAAAGCTAAAATTATTTTATAAGACTGATTATTGTGTTTGTATTGTGAGAGAAGGAGAGAAAGTGAGAGAGAGAGGAAGAGAGAGCAGGTGAAAAAACAGATTGAGGGTGAAGAGGATGGTTTGAGAAAATATGGGAAAAGGATGTTTATAACCTTACGTTATGTGAATGGTTTCTAGGAGGACAGAAAATAGAGACATTGTGTGAAGTGTAAGGAAGAGATGGATACAGGATGTTGTTTGTAAAGGAAAATGAAAGTGAAGAAAAGATGAGAAAGTGACAAATGAAGGTATTCGTAAATGGTATGCTGTTGATTGTGATTAGCTGCAAGTTTGTTTATTTAGTTGTTTGAGTGAAATGGGAAGAAATCAATAGGAATAATTACATGCAAAATGGAATAAAACTATGAGTGCGATAGATAATGAATGAATAAATGAAATAGGTTTATTTTGGTCATATAATCAACCATCAACCAATTTGTGTGAGCAGTTTAACAGTAAATTAGACATATTAACAATCATACACATTTACACACAGAAAAGAAAAGAAAAAAGAATGACCGAAAAAAAGAATAGGCGGAAGCCAAAGCTTATATTGGCCTATGATATACAATTACTGAACATTAAATTACCTGGAACATCAACGTTAAAAGATGAAAGTAATTGTTACTATATTTTATAATGTTAAAAGAACTTTACTTTTCAAGGGTCTCCAAAACCATAACAAAAAACTAGATGTGTTCAGCTCATCACTGAGGATGGTACATCATTTAACTCCTAAAACTGAAATACATTTGTGTTTTTATTTTATTTTACTTTACCTATTTCAAAAATCAATATCACCCGTAAATGATAGTTTTCTCCTCATAATGTAAACAAGCTAAGAATACAAACTGGAAGGCTGTTGTTCTTTACTCGGAAACATAATTGCCATTGTTTTAAAATTAAATTATCTGAACATTTAACACATTATGACTTATAAAAAATGGATTTGTATGATCATAATAATAATGCTTTGTGTAATATTGAAATGAGCCTTTTAAGTTTAAGTATTGGGTCTATATTTCTTCTATAAACATTTCCCCAAACTTCAAAACAATATTACATATGGAAAAATAAATGAATAATATAACATGTGCAGACATTTCTTATTCAGCATGTGTTTAACTTTATACCGAATAGCAATGGATTTGGATATTTTTCTTTAATATGTTCAATATGTGGCTTCCAACATATTTATGATCAATTATTATTCTCAAGAAGTTAGTTCATATACTCTGTCAAGTTACTCTTTCTGGTAAAGATTTAGTCTTATTAATTTCTACATATTGAGATCTATTACTTAAAATAACTACTTAACCACTGTTGTGAAACACTTTCTAATTTATGGGAGTATTGGGATAGGATTGAGGAAGATGTCTGCTGTGGTGGTGGTTAGTTTGGAAATCAATTTAATACAAGTAAGTTTAAGTCAGGTAACTTTAAAATACAGCAGTCTGACATTTTAGTTTGGAGTAATTTATAGTTTTATTTAGACATTGCAGTACACCATACCATACGCCCGGGAATCGTTTTCCCAAAATTTGTTATAGTCTTGGGTATGACTCGGCCGGGATTTTGAACTTGCGACCTGCCGATCTCAGGGCGGACACTTTAACCACAAGGCCACTGAGATGAAGGAGGCAAATCAAATCTCAACAGCTTTCAGTTAGCTATAGATTTCGAGAGTATAATGCGAATAACTATAACTTTACAACCGTTTGCTGTGAATACTGTTGAATAATAATTACAAATAACAGCCTACATTAATAAATAGAATAAGAGCCGATATGTAAAGTGTTAAAAAGAGGAGAAGTGTGATTAGGTCTGGCGCTTAGAGCATGGCCTTGTGTGTTTGTTGTGACTAGGTTGGATAACCAGTCGGAGACAGGCAAGGCAAGGCGGGGCAGCTTTGTTTGTGTGGCGTTTTTCATGCAACAAAGTGAAATGAAAGAAAATAAAAGCAAAATTAAAATGCAGACAATAAAAATAAACAGTGCGGACGTTAAAAGATTAAAAGATTTAGCTGAAAGATAAGGAGAAACGTGAATAAAAACATTCTTTTGTTTTGGAGAATATCACGCACAGCGGGAGGTCAGAGTGCAAGCATGACAGCTTGCTCGCGCCTACTGATAGACAAATGATAGTTTAAATTAACTTATAGATAATCTTTAAGTGAATTAAAAGGGTACTTAAATACACATGAAGTAGTACGTATAATCTTTGAATTAAGGTTATTGATTAGCAATTAATGGGATAGTTAAGACTGTAATTTTAAAACGTGATATGCAAAATTGAACTAACCGAGAGGATATGAAAACGATGGGTGTACATGTTTTGAGTTCCAAATTCTGGAGGAAAAAACCTCAACAAAACGTAAAACCATACAGACGGACTTGGGTGGTAGCCACGGTTGTGCTAGGTCAAGTGAGGGTGGAAAGGATATGCAGCAGGAGGACTGCCAATTTGAACAAGACAAGCTCCAAAGTTGTAGCCAGAACATGCTCACAAAAAATACAGGTGTGACAGCAGGACGAACAGCAGGATACAAACAGACCCCTGCTGGACATAAGTGTCAACGGACAATGTTCAACACAATCTTTGAAGCATTCCTTTGTGGTCAACCTGCACACACCTTGTAATGACCTGCTTACGAACTGTGCCCTGACAATTCAATACCGCACAGAAGGAACTTCCTGATGTTGCCTGACAGCACGACATCAGCTGACAACTACTGGGGACGCCTCCCAGGAATGAGTGGAAGACGGGGACTGCTCCAACTGTCCTAGCACTGGCTGACGGAGGTGCGTCCGTGTGTCCTGCCACCCAAACCGCCAAAGTGTATGATCACCAATTAGACGACTCATAATAGGAGCCTTTTGACTCTTATATATGGTGGGACTCAAGGTATGGCCGCTCATGTGAACTATCCTTACAACAATTAGAATGGTATAAGATGGACAACTAATGACCCACATTGTTCCTTTGCTCTCTGTCCTGCCTACGAAACCAAAAATGTAGGTCAAATGATAAAACAGGGCGTAGCTGCCGCTGATTGAACCAATACGCAAATACCACATTTTCAATTATTTCGGTTGTCTGTTAAAAACAAAGCTATTGGTTGCAATTTGGACATTCCTGCTGTAGGCTACAAAGAGCTAGCAGCTACACAACAGCTGAGCTAAAACAAAATTTAAGCATATGAAATAATTGTAGTTGCTTATTACATACACAAAGTCGCAGAGAGACAGAAGTCTGTAGAAAGTATTCAGTAACAAACGTGTCCGCATTATTAAACTTTCTACCACAGGAAACATACTGAACAAATACAGCAGTTACTGTCAGACTCTAATCCGGATTACCGTGTCTATCAGAGACATGGTTAAAACCCACAACAACTTTTGTTCTAATTAATGTCCCGGGGGACAAGATTACAGAAAATACAGATCGAGTGACAAAGGGGGGGAGGAATTATGATTTATGAAAGAGAAAACATTAAAAGTAGATCAATTTGAGTATGTTGAAATTAAAATTAAATTTTCCTCAGAAATGTATTTCAAGGTAATTGTAGTATACCGACCGACCACAGCTAAATACATTTTTCTTGATTCATTTTCAGACATCCTCAAACAGCATAGTATGAAAGAAGTAACGTCATGGGGGACGTTAATCTGGACTGGTTAAATAAAACACGTAGAAAGAAACTTAAAGGCCTACTGAAACCCACTACTACCGACCACGCAGTCTGATAGTTTATATATCAATGATGAAATCTTAACATTATAACACATGCCAATACGGCCGGGTTAACTTATAAAGTGACATTTTAAATTTGCCGCTAAACTTCCGGTTCGAAACGCCTCTGAGGATGACGTATGCGCGTGACGTAGACCGGCGAACACGGGTATGCCTTCCACATTGAAGCCAATACGAAAAAGCTCTGTTTTCATTTCATAATTCCACAGTATTCTGGACATCTGTGTTCGTGAATCTGTTTCAATCATGTTCATTGCATTATGGAGAAGGAAGCCGAGCAAGCAAAGAAGAAAGTTGTCGGTGCGAAATGGACGTATTTTTCGAACGTAGTCAGCCACAACAGTACACAGCCGGCGCTTCTTTGTTTACATTCCCGAAAGATGCAGTCAAGATCGAAGAACTCGGATAACAGAGACTCTAACCAGGAGGACTTTTGACTTGGATACACAGACGCCTGTAGAGAACTGGGACAACACAGACTCTTACCAGGATTACTTTGATTTGGATGACAAAGACGCAGACGTGCTACTGTGAGTATGCAGCTTTGGCTTTTTTTTGCGTACGTACGTAACTTTTTTAAAATATATAAGCTTTATGAACCTTGGGTTAGGTGAACGGTCTTTTGGGCTGAGTGATTGTGTGTGTTGATCATGTGTTTGAATTGTATTGGCGTGTTCTATGGAGCTAGGAGCTAGCAGAGGAGCTAGGAGCTAGCATAACACGTACCGTACCTGCGCGTCACGTACGTAACTTTTTAAAAATATATAAGCTTTATGAACCTTGGGTTAGGTCGGGGGTCGGCAACCCGCGGCTCTAGAGCCGCATGCGGCTCTTTAGCGCCGCCCTAGTGGCTCTCTGGAGATTTTTCAAAAATGTATGAAGAATGGAAAAAGATGAGGGGGAAAAAAAAATCAATTTTTTTGTTTTAGTATGGTTTCTGTAGGAGGACAAACATGACACAAACCTCCCTAATTGTTATAAATCACACTGTTTATATTAAACATGCTTCACTGATTCGAGTATTTGGTGAGCGCCGTTTTGTCCTACTAATTTTGGCGGTCCTTGAACTCACCGTATAGTTTGTTTACATGTATAAAGTTCTCCGACCTTCTAGGACGTGTTTTATGCCACTTCTTTTTCTGCCTCATTTTGTCCACCACACTTTTAACGTTGTGCGTGAATGCACAAAGGTGAGTTTTGTTGATGTTATTGACTTGTGTGGAGTGCTAATCAGACATATTTGGTCACTGCATGACTGCAAGCTAATCGATGCTAACATGCTATTTAGGCTAGCGATATGTACATATTGCATCATTATGCCTCATTTGTAGCTATATTTGAGCTCATTTAGTTTCCTTTAAGTCCTTTTAATTAAATTGATATCTCATGACACATGTAATATGGCTTTTAATTTGTTGCGGCTCCAGACAGATTTGTTTTTGTATTTTTGGTCCAATATGGCTCTTTCAACATTTTGGGTTGCCGACCCCTGGGTTAGGTGAACGGTCTTTTGGGCTGAGTGATTGTGTGTGTTGATCAGGTGTTTGAATTGTATTGGCGTGTTCTATGGAGCTAGGAGCTAGCAGAGGAGCTAGGAGCTAGCATAACACGTACCGTACCGTACGTGCGCGTCACGTACGTAACTTTTAAAAAATATATAAGCTTTATGAACCTTGGGTTAGGTGAACGGTCTTTTGGGCTGAGTGATTGTGTGTGTTGATCAGGTGTTTGAATTGTATTGGCGTGTTCTATGGAGCTAGGAGCTAGCAGAGGAGCTAGGAGCTAGCATAACAAACACGCAGGTGTTATTATGCAGGATTAATTTGTGGCATATTAAATATAAGCCTGGTTGTGTTGTGGCTAATAGAGTATATATATTTCTTGTGTTTATTTACTGTTGTAGTCATTCCCAGCTGAATATCAGGTACCGTGAGTATGCAGCCTTGGCTGCTAAACATTCGATATCTTGACCGTATGTGCGCGTCACGTACGTAACTTTTTAAAAATATATAAGCTTTATGAACCTTGGGTTAGGTAAACAGTCTTTTGGGCTGAGTGGTTGTGTGTGTTGATCAGGTGTTTGAATTGTATTGGCGTGTTCTATGGAGCTAGGAGCTAGCAGAGGAGCTAGGAGCTAGCATAACAAACATGCAGGTGTTTTAATGCAGGATTAATTTGTGGCATATTAAATATAAGCCTGGTTGTGTTGTGGCTAATAGAGTATATATATGTCTTGTGTTTATTTACTGTTGTAGTCATTCCCAGCTGAATATCAGGTCACCCCCGGCTCTCACAGCATCTTCCCTATCTGAATAGCTTCAACTCCCCACTAGTCCTTCACTTGCACTTTACTCATCCACAAATCTTTCATCCTCGCTCAAATTAATGGGGAAATTGTCGCTTTCTCGGTCCGAATCTCTCTCACTTCATGCGGCCATCATTGTAAACAATAGGGAACTTTGCGTATATGTTCAACTGACTACGTCACGCTACTTCCGGTAGGTGCAAGCCTTTTTTTTTATCAGATACCAAAAGTTGCAATCTTTATCGTCGTTGTTCTATACTAAATCCTTTCAGGAAAAATATGGCAATATCGCGAAATGATCAAGTATGACACATAGAATAGATCTGCTATCCCCGTTTAAATAAAAAAAATTCATTTCAGTAGGCCTTTAAGGATATTATAAACGGCTTCTACATGATACAAATGATAAGCAGCCCTACTAGAATTACAATTGGATGACAAAAATCAAAGAGAACATCTGTAAATACACGAATACAAAACCAGAAAGAAGAGTGCTAAAATAAAAATACCATTGGATTCTAATAAAGACATGAGGACTCAGCTCTCATAAGAGCAATTATAACAGGTCTAAATACAGATCGTATGATTAAAAGTTTGGAGGAACAAAGTTACAATGTTTATGCGGAAGTCTAAGGCTGACTTTCACTTAGAATTAATCAAAGTTGCAAAAGGGAACATTAGAAAGTTATGGAAAACCAGATACAAACTTACGGAAAGAGAGCAAACAAGAAACAACACTATAACATTAAATATCAATGGCGCTACTGTCGCAGACAGTCTGGATATAAGTAATAATTTTAATGAACATTTCATCCAGTCAGTACAAACCCTGAATAAAAAGTCCCTCAAAATCAGTGCAAATAATTGTCATTTATTCAGGATGGACTAATTTTAGAATTAACAAATGAAACAAAGTTAAACAAAATCTTCCCTGCATTACCAGACTCACGATCTAGAGATATATATATGGGTTGGACACTATCTTCCTAAAAACATATAAGGATTGTATTATTGCTCATATAACAACGATTGATAAATAAATCAACAACGGAAAACACTTTCCCTACTACGTCGAGAAACTGCTACTATAATTAAATCCATAAAGCAGGAAATAAAGAAGACCAGAACATGTACAGACCAATTAGCCTTCTCCATGTTATAACAAAAGGAATAGAAAATTTGAAATTAAAAAGTGGCTTTGGAGCAATCAAGGCTGCTCACACGGTCAATAAGAGGGGCATTATGTTGACACATCAACTTAATGTGTATTATATTTATCTATGAGAGCATTTTTGTTGTAAATTGTGAGGTACGGCTGTTAAAAGCTTGGTTGCTGTTACGAATGATGACAGATGTGAACAAGAGCATGTATTGTCTTTGTGTGATGATGTAAATAAGGTGTGGTTGTATTGTATATTAAGTATGTGTCCATGAAGGGGTATTTTAGGACTTCTCTTAATCTGATTACATGCTACAGTAAGATTATTTTTTGATTAATTATTGATTACTATGAATGTATATATTTATTATGATTAATTAGTGTCATAATTTTATTGCTTGATTTGTGGATCCCTTTAATTTAGGTAGCCAGGGACTACAGATGGAAAGTAGCTATTTAGATATAATCTGGTACAGAACATATCTGTTTCTGAACTTAATGTTTCTGTGCATTGTCCCATCATAGATAGACTAAATTAAATACAACTATTTAGTGAATTATTGAGGCCACAATAATTCACTAGGTGTTGTAAAATATCAAAGTACTATTGCAAGAGCGAACAGTGACCTCAAACATGACCTGTCCTCCGCCTCTGTTCTTGCTGCGCTTGACTATCAGCTGCCTTTTCTTTTTCTTGGATGTTTCTGAAATTACTAATACTACTACTACTATTACTATTACTATTACTACGACTAACACTGTCCCTGTGAGAGGGACAGAGGGGGGAGGTGAGTTTGGATTGGGTCAAGTTTGAGCGTGTTGAGGTTTTATTTAATCAATATGATAAAGGATAAAGGATAAAGGAACGTAATGATTTAGATTGACAATTGCAGTGGTTGGCGAAAGCAACCCCAACCTCAAAGGAGAATGCCAATTCAGTAATTAAATGTTTTGTGAATTATCTAATATCCCGACATGGTTTCCCCAAAAAGATTAGGTCAAACAACGGCACCTATTTTAAGAAAAGAGGTTAATCTTCTTCATTCACAAGATCAGCACTTTTCAGGACCAGCAGCTTCCTAAGAAGGTGGAAAGACCATGAGACCAAAATGGTAAGTTTGCAAAATGTAGAATTTGTGTGCCAGTTCCTCTGTGCAGATTTGAGGATGAAAGCAGCCACCCCAGATTCCCTTGCACTCGCTAAGAGGGGCACGGTCAAAGCCAATCCAGGACCAACACCCGATACCTGACTGGAAGGAACCGAGAGGAGAGACAACACCTTGCCAGCGATGACGAGAACAACTAAGGTTGCCAGCCAATGTGTCCACCGGGACTCCAGCAGCTGTGGAAAGAAGTGTCGGGAGTGCCGAAGCAGCGAGGAGGCCTGAAGCAAGCCGAGGGCCTGGACCAAAGCCCCACGCCCCATACTCTGCCCCCGCCTTCCCCAAAGCCCCCACAGCTCCAACTTTTTCTCAGCTTTTCCCCAATTTCGGCCAGCACGCACCGGCCACTGAACAGTCTGCCCAATGGACTGAACCACACCCCAAGAAGAGACAGAGACAGACTGTTTGAGTGGATCTCTTTCTTCACCAAGGCAGCCAAAAGCCCAACGAGGTGTCGGCAGGCCACCAGCCTGAGGCACCACCGAGCCATCTATACGAGTTCTAATCGAACATGGACTCATACAAAATTCAGTTGTGTGTTCAAAATCAATTGATAACTACATTCATTGCTAATGCCGGGAAAAATATTTTTGCAAATGTCTTACAGTCATAAGTCTATATACATTAATCTATTTATGTTCAATGATGTTCATGATCAAAGTATTTGTTATTCCTTTACTAAATCAAAGGGTAGGCCACGAATTGTGTTCTGTGAGATGGTTTTACTGCAGGCTGGTAACAGCGATCGCTCTGAAGGAGGGTCATAGACGGAATTTTTGCCTCGTATAAAAACATTGAGGTTTTTGCCTCTATCTGTGGTAGAGATTAGTGGTCTACATCAGAAATTTTTTTGGTCCAGGGTCTTAAGACCCTGGAAGGCGGGTATGTAGTAGAATTTCCTATGAGGCTCATAGGACTCCTGAGGCAGCGGACAGGTACCGACAGGCCAAGCGGCGTGCGGCTTCGGCGGTCGCGGAGGCAAAAACTCGGACATGGGAGGAGTTCGGGGAAGCCATTGAAAACGACTTCCGGACGGCTTTGAAGCGATTCTGGACCACCATCCGCCGCCTCAGGAAGCAGTGCACTATCAACACCGTGTATGGTGAGGATGGTGTTCTGCTGACCTCGACTGCGGATGTTGTGGATCGGTGGAGGGAATACTTCGAAGACCTCCTCAATCCCACCAACACGTCTTCCTATGAGGAAGTAGTGCCTGGGGAATCTGTGGTGGGCTCTCCTATTTCTGGGGCTGAGGTTGCTGAGGTAGTTAAAAAGCTCCTTGGTGGCAAGGCCCCGGGGGTGGATGAGATCCGCCCAGAGTTCCTTAAGGCTCTGGATGCTGTGGGGCTGTCTTGGTTGACAAGACTCTGCAGCATCGCGTGGACATCGGGGGCGGTACCTCTGGATTGGCAGACCGGGGTGGTGGTTCCTCTCTTTAAGAAGGGGAACCGGAGGGTGTGTTCTAACTATCGTGGGATCACACTCCTCAGCCTTCCCGGTAAGGTCTATTCAGGTGTGCTGGAGAGGAGGCAACGCCGGATAGTCGAACCTCGGATTCAGGAGGAACAGTGTGGTTTTCGTCCTGGTCGTGGAACTGTGGACCAGCTCTATACTCTCGGCAGGGTCCTTGAGGGTGCATGGGAGTTTGCCCAACCAGTCTACATGTGTTTTGTGGACTTGGAGAAGGTATTCGACCGTGTCCCTCGGGAAGTCCTGTGGGGAGTGCTCAGAGAGTATGGGGTATCGGACTGTCTGATTGTGGCGGTCCGCTCCCTGTATGATCAGTGCCAGAGTTTGGTCCGCATTGCCAGCAGTAAGTCGGACACGTTTCCAGTGAGAGTTGGACTCCGCCAAGGCTGCCCTTTGTCACCGATTCTGTTCATAACTTTTATGGACAGAATTTCTAGGCGCAGTCAAGGCGTTGAGGGGATCTGGTTTGGTGGCTGCAGGATTAGGTATCTGCTTTTTGCAGATGATGTGGTCCTGATGGCTTCATCTGGCCAGGATCTTCAGCTCTCGCTGGATCAGTTCGCAGCTGAGTGTGAAGCGACTGGGATGAGAATCAGCACCTCCAAGTCCGAATCCATGGTTCTCGCCCGGAAAAGGGTGGAGTGCCATCTCCGGGTTGCGGAGGAGACCCTGCCCCAAGTGGAGGAGTTCAAGTACCTCGGAGTCTTGTTCACGAGTGAGGGAAGAGTGGATCGTGAGATCGACAGGCGGATCGGTGCGGCGTCTTCAGTAATGCGGACGCTGTATCGATCCGTTGTGGTGAAGAAGGAGCTGAGCCGGAAGGCAAAGCTCTCAATTTACCGGTCGATCTACGTTCCCATCCTCACCTATGGTCATGAGCTTTGGGTTATGACCGAAAGGACAAGATCACGGGTACAAGCGGCCGAAATGATTTTCCTCCGCCGGGTGGCGGGGCTCACCCTTAGAGATAGGGTGAGAAGCTCTGCCATCCGGGGGGAGCTCAAAGTAAAGCCGCTGCTCCTCCACATCGAGAGGAGCCAGATGAGGTGGTTCGGGCATCTGGTCAGGATGCCACCCGAACGCCTCCCTAGGGAGGTGTTTAGGGCACGTCCGACCGGTAGGAGGCCACGGGGAAGACCCAGGACACGTTGGGAAGACTATGTCTCCCGGCTGGCCTGGGAACGCCTCGGGATCCCCCGAGAGGAGCTGGACGAAGTGGCTGGGGAGCGGGAAGTCTGGGCTTCCCTGCTTAAGCTGCTGCCCCCGCGACCCGACCTCGGATAAGCGGAAGAAGATGGATGGATGATTGATTGATTGATATTATCATTTGATGCAGCCGGGCCGGAGCAGGAGGGGATAGAAAGAGAAAAAAAGGAAGACAGAGGGGGGAATTGTGGGGACAAGAGGGGGATTAGACAGCGAGACAAAAACAACAACAGCAAACACAACAATAACAACAACAATAGAGCAACATCAGCAAATACGATATGTACACATACGATGGTAAAAGTGATAGCAAAGAAGCAATTAGCGAAATAAATAATACAGAAATGACAATGAGCATTATTACACTACAAATGGAGCAATACAAATACCAATAGAAATAGCGCTATTGATAATGAACAATACCAATAATTTACCTCTATTATCAACAATACAGTGGTTCAAATGCAACAATACATATACGTAATGATAACTAGAGATACAAAAGAATGCAGAAAAATGGAGGGAAAGAAAGAGAAGCAACCTATATTGACCTTGTACAAACGTAGATTGTTATAGTAACAATAGGTTAAGCTTTGTCAGTGTGCCATGTGTTACCCAGTTTCCCCTAGAGCAACAACGTTAATATACACTACCGTTCAAAAGTTTGGGGTCACCCAAACAATTTTGTGGAATAGCCTTAATTTCTAAGAACAAGAATAGACTGTCACGTTTCAGATGAAAGTTCTCTTTTTCTGGCCATTTTGAGCGTTTAATTGACCCCACAAATGTGATGCTCCAGAAACTCAATCTGCTCAAAGGAAGGTCAGTTTTGTAGCTTCTGTAACGAGCTAAACTGTTTTCAGATGTGTGAACATGATTGCACAAGGGTTTTCTAATCATCAATTAGCCTTCTGAGCCAATGAGCAAACACATTGTACTATTAGAACACTGGAGTGATAGTTGCTGGAAATGGGCCTCTATACACCTATGTAGATATTGCACCAAAAACCAGACATTTGCAGCTAGAATAGTCATAGAGTGTATTTCTTTAAAGTTAAGACTAGTTTAAAGTTATCTTCATTGAAAAGTAGTGCTTTCCTTAAAAAATAAGGACATTTCAATGTGACCCCAAACTTTTGAACGGTAGTGTATGTTTGATGAAACGTGATTATGCGCATGAGTGTATGTATGCATATGTACTTGTATATGTACAGAATGTGTATATGTATGTTTGTACATACATTCCCTGGTCTAAATTGGCTGTCAAAGTGTACCAACTTGTCGGATAATGTCCTCATCCTTCTACTATCCAGGTGAGAGGTGTTATTTATGATCTACAATAAAGTTTGACGAGCACCGAAGGGAGAAAGCAGCTCACCAGCCAGTAATGTCAACATAGCCACACAAGTTAGTTAGTCATCTGTGACAATGTGCCGCTATAAATAATCCGTCTGCGTTAGCGCTAATAATAACAATATCACTAATACTTGTTAATATTGAAGTAAAAAAATTTAATTGGAGTATTGTTGGCGCTTTTTGGATGTTTTTTAGAGGGCTTTATCAGCGAAATAGAGGACCTCCCATTGGCTTTATTGTGAGCTGACTTTTATATTAGTTTATTTATGAGTTACAATGCATTAAAAAAAATCTTGCTAGAACGCTCAAACTGAAGCGCTTGTTTGGTTGTACCGTAAATTCCGGAGTACAGCCACTTTTTTCCTACACTTTGCCTATGGCAAATTTACGGATTTTTTTTGGCTGACAGACATAATAAAAATTATTTTGTAAATAAAAACAAAAAAAAACAAGCAAAACAATGAGAGGGTGTTTTAAAGGCCTACTGAAACCCACTACTACCAACCACGCAGTCTGATAGTTTATAAATCAATGATGAAATCTTAACATTGCAACACATGCCAACACGGCCGGGTTAACTTATAAAGTGCAATTTTAAAATTCCCGCCACACTTCCGGTTGAAAAACTCCTTTGGATATGATTTATGCGCGTGACGTCACAAAAGCAACGGAAGTGGTTGGACCCCATCGGACCCGATAGAAAAGCCTCCTGTTTTCTTCGACAAAATTCCACAGTATTCTGGACATCTGTGTTGGTGAATCTTTTGCAATTTGTTTAATGAACAATGGAGGCTGCAAAGAAGAACGTTGTAGGTGGGATCGATCGGTGTATTAGCGGCTAAGTACAATACTTACAGCAACACAACAAGGACTACTTACTACGCCTAGCCCAGGGGTCGGCAACCTTTACCACTCAAAGAGCCATTTTGGCAAGTTTCACACATTAAAGAAAGTAATGGGAGCCACAAAAATGTTTTTAAAATTTAAAATGAAAAACACCGCATACAAAGCTTACATGCTTTGTGCTATGTTAACCAGGGGTCTCAGACACACGCACCGGCACGCACTTTAATGTGGGAATTGGATGTTAGTGCAGCCCGCGAGTTTTGGATGAATGTCGCTTGCGTCACACTTGTCAACCCTCTCATTTTTCCCGGGAGACTCCCGAATATCAGAGCGTGATGACACTGCATTTGGCGCCCTCTACAGTCTGCCCTATCAGTGTACCTGCTTGGCCACAAGTGGAATTCAGCTTTAGCTTGCTCACGTAAGAGACAGCAAGGCTACTAACTCAGCAGCCACACATCTTACACTGACGGTACCAATACCCAGAATCCCATGCAGCCCTAACTCTTCCGCTCAACCAACCACGAAGAGGGGGGGGGGGGGGGGGGGGGGGGTTGATGTGTGGGGGGATTTGGTGGTAGCGGGGTGTATAATGTAGACCGGAAGAGTTAGGACTGCATGGGATTCTGGGTAATGGTTGTGTTGTGTTTATGTTGTGTTACAGTGGGATGTTCTCCAGAAATGTGTTTTTCATTCTTTTTTGGTGTGGGTTCACAGTGTGGCGCATATTTGTAACGTAACAATGTTGAAGTTGTTTGATACGGCTACCGTCAGTGTAAGCTGTGTGGCTGATGAGTAACTATGCTTTGCTGTCTCCTGTGTGAGCAAGTAATAACAACATACAACATGTGGCTGGCCTGGCATGCTGTAAGTAAATGCTGTAGAGGACAATTACTGCAGTGCAATTAGGGCACGCCCTTTATATAGTAATTAGAGTGTTAATAGGATTATTTTTCCCTGGGAGTAGTCTATGAGAGACACTGACATCCATAAGTCTCCTGGGAAAATCGAGGGGGTCGGCATGCATGTAGCTGAGCCGCATCAGAGTGGTCAAGGAGCCGCATGCGGCTCCGGAGCCGCGGGTTGCCGACCCCTGGCCTAGCCGATGCTTGCCGCCAAACCCACGGATGAAGTCCTTCGTCGCGCCGTTGATCGCTGGAACGCAGGTGAGCACGGCTGTTGATGGGAAGATGAGGGCTGGCTGGCGTAGGTGGAGCGCTAATGTTTTATCATAGTTCTGTGAGGTCCGGTTGCTAAGTTGCTAAATTAGCCTTAGCGTCGTTAGCAACAGCATTTTTAAGCCTTACCAGGCTGAGAATTTTTAACCGTGTAGTCACATGTACATGGTTTAATAGTATTGTTGGTCTTCTGTCTATCCTTCCAGTCAGGGGTTTATTTATTTTGTTTCTATCTTCATTTGAGAACGATGCTATCACGCTAGCTCAGTAGCTAAGTGTGTCACCGATGTATTGTCTTGGAGATAAAAGTCACTTTAAATGTCCATTTCGCGTGCTCGACTCTCATTTTCAAGAGGATATAGTATCCGAGGTGGTTTAAAATACAAATCTGTGATCCACAATAGAAAAAGGAGAGAGTACATAGTTCTGTGAGGTCCGGTTGCTAAGTTGCTAAATTAGCCTTAGCGTCGTTAGCAACAGCATTTTTAAGCCTTACCAGGCTGAGAATTTTTAACCGTGTAGTTACATGTACATGGTTTAATAGTATTGTTGGTCTTATGTCTATCCTTCCAGTCAGGGGTTTATTTATTTAGTTTCTATCTTCATCTGAGAACGATGCTATCACGCTAGCTCAGTAGCTAAGTGTGTCACCGATGTATTGTCTTGGAGATAAAAGTCACTTTAAATGTCCATTTTGCGTGCTCGACTCTCATTTTCAAGAGGATATAGTATCCGAGGTGGTTTAAAATACAAATCCGTGATCCACAATAGAAAAAGGAGAGAGTACATTGTTCTGTGAGGTCCGGTTGCTAAGTTGCTAAATTAGCCTTAGCAACGTTAGCAACAGCATAGTTAAGCCTTACCAGGCAGAGAATTTTTAACCGTGTAGTTACATGTACATGGTTTAATAGTATTGTTGGTCTTCTGTCTATCCTTCCAGTCAGGGGTTTATTTATTTTGTTTCTATCTTCATTTGAGAACGATGCTATCACGTTAGCTCAGTAGCTAAGTGTGTCACCGATGTATTGTCTTGGAGATAAAAGTCACTTTAAATGTCCATTTCGCGTGCTCGACTCTCATTTTTAAGAGGATATAGTATCCGAGGTGGTTTAAAATACAAATCCGTGATCCACAATAGAAAAAGGAGAGTGTGGAATCCAATGAGCCAGCTTGTACCTAAGTTACGGTCAGAGCGAAAAAAGATACGTCCATCACTGCCTCTCAAGTCCTTCACTGTAACGTTCCTCATCTACGAATCTTTCATCCTCGCTCAAATTAATGGGGTAATCGTCACTTTCTCGGTCCGAATCTCTCTCGCTCCATTGTAAACAATGGGGAACTGTGAGGAATACTAGCTCCTGTGACGGCTTTTTTTTATCAGCGAGCAAAAGTTGCGAACTTTATCGTTGATTTTCTCTACTAAATCCTTTCAGCAAAAATATGGCAATATCGCAAAATGATCAAGTATGACACACAGAATGGATCTGCTATTCCCGTTTAAATTAAAAAAAATCATTTCAGTAGGCCTTTAATGTTTGTGCTATGACGCCATCTTTGGACCAATTTGCTCACTGCAGGGGCTGCAGTGTCCTACCAGTTAGTGCTTTCAACAACCGGAAGAAGTGGCGTTTGGTCTTCTATACGTTTGTAAGTTTTACAATAGGACTAAAACAATTCTTACTTACTAAACCGTGTGATGTCTGTAGGAGTGTTTTCATGCATATTTGTACATGCTATCGTAATGTAATCAAGCTAGCGTTGTTAGCATTAGCTAATATGCTAACACGTTTACAAGTGTCTGTGTTATTAACTTACAATGGCATTCTTTTTGTATTGTTTCAGTTTCACAAATTCCTCAGTAAATTCACCAAAACGTTATTGATTCTGTTTAGCTGATTGGAGAGCTAGCTTCCGCAGCTGGTGGGTTCATGATGATGACTTTTGTTTTGTTTGATAAGCTGTTTTACTGCCGTGTTACAGACACCGTTTAGAAACAATTAACAATTAAGGTATGTATATAACCATTTCCAAAAAATACCGGTGTAAAAAACTCATTTCACAACGTACAGTATATATCTGCAGGGAAAATATTTTCCTTTTAAAAATGTTTGGGTGTGGCTTATATACCGTTGCGCTCCATAGTCGGGAATATACAGTACTTCACTTTAAAAGATACAGACTCAGCCACCGGCAACAAGTGTACTATTATGCTAAAAAAAAAAAGTGTTACCCATTGGTACCTGTTTTTGTGTATTTGGGATCTACGTAAGTCCTCAAACCATGGAGGCATGGTGGAGATATTTATAAAACAATGTTGCCTTTTTTCAAACTTCCTCCAAACGAGCAGTTTGGAAATTCCTCCATTTGTGACGTTTTCCCAAGTTATGACTTCGGCGGATATCTCCATATATGGTAGAAATTTACCCAAAGTGCTTTGTGCAAGTCCGCCATTGTAATTCGACTCTGTGGTCAAAAATCTCCTCCTTTTTCTCTATCCTCTTGTTGGGGTGGGGGGCATGCTCCGCTGTTGCCATTTCTAATACAAAGTAGCGTATAGTTCTAACTAGGGCTGCAACTAACAATTAATTTGATAATCGATTAATCTGTCGATTATTACTTCGATTAATCGATTAATAATCGGATAAAAGAGACAAACTACATTTCTATCCTTTCCAGTATTTTATTGAAAAAAACCAGCATACTGGCACCATGTTGTGGACATTGGGGGTGCAGCATACACCAACAATAACACAGAAATGTAATTAATCAGAACTGAATCAGATATTGTACACGTTTCTGTTGTGAATAATAAAGGATTAATTTTAGGCTGCCTCTGAATAATAGCATGAAATATTCCAGCACTTTCATAACGTTTAGTTATACTAAAGCAGACCTGGGCATTCTGCGGCCCGCGGGCCGCATCCGGCCCTTTGTGCGTCCCTGTCCGGCCCGCGTGAGGCCAATTATAAATTACAAAATAAATTTTAAAAAGTATCTATGTCGAGTGTGCAATACAACGGTGCTGCTTTTGTTTTGAAAATCGTTATTTGTATTACTTCCGTGTGGACGTATGCGTGTGCGTGATTGTGAGTGAATGTGAACAACTGCAATTACAAAATAAAGTTGAAAAAACATCTATGTCCTGCGCGCAATACAACTGTGCTGCTTTTATTTTGAAAAGTATTATTTATGGGCGTGTGTCCGTGTGTAACCTGCGAGTGAAGGTGCACATGCAGCGACAATTGATGCACGGTTTACACCCGAGACGCCAAAAAGAGAAAAGTTGATGAGGAATGCCGTGTTTTCAACAACACATGAACTGCAAAGCAACGTCCCCTCACCTAAGGTGCGTGCCTGCGCAATTGCGCACTGCTCAAGCGTCCGCTGCGCGCAGCAAGTATAAGCCGCGCACCAAATCAAATCCCATCTGAATTCTAAACAAAATAAACATATTTATTCTATGGAATTTTGCAATGCAACTTTGAGTGACAGTGACAACAAGCGGCCCTAATGGTGTTCGTCAACACCGTTCAATTGAACACCGTTCAATTATTGTAACGTCTATCGAGATGCTTCGAGGACAGGAATTATATCGATCACTTTATTGAACAAAACTGTTTATATTCGGACATAACCACACCAAAAACATGAGTAAAACAATTCTATCTCGAAAAACTAGTCATTTTCTGCCGTACAAACCAGGCCAAAACCAACTTGTCATCTGTCACCAACACGCATAGCACTAAACCACTGGTGCGTTTAAGGCCACACAAAAAGTCGGACAACTCAAACACCACACAAAGTTACACTAGGACTCCTCAGTCATACGTGTGCTTATTTTACTGTCATTTATTATTAATGTTAATTTATATATATTAGTCATGGAATGCTGTTACACACACTATGTTGAAGTATTACTATTATTATTATTATTATTATTTATCTTACGGTATATATCAAAAATAATATTGAGCAAAATTTAATTGAAATATTGTCGATGTGGCCCTCCAGCAGTGCTCGGGTAGCTCATGCGGCCCCCGGTAAAAATTAATTGCCCACCCCTGTACTAAAGCGTCACTCAAATCTAAATATATTTATATAGCTTTATCAGCCCGGCTACATTGATCCATTGTGAAACCAACCTGAGATATTTCTGTCCGTTACGTTTATTTCGAAATTGGTAACCGTGCGTTTTCTCTCTCAAAACGGAGTCAAATGTGCCGGAGACACATTATCAGCCCCGCGTTGCAACAAAGGCATAACTTTAACTTTACTCACAAAAAAGCTGAACTCATGAATGCTCGTTGCCACTATGGACTTAAAAAGTTACGTACTGTGAGTTCTTCCCTTCATCCATGGCTCCAACATTTTTCTTCTTCAGGTGCTCCAGAAGCAATGTTGTACTTCCGTGCCATTTTGCAGGAAACGGTCTTCTTTGAAGTCTTTAAAGTGAAGTGTTCCCACACTTTTGACGACTTAGGTCGTACACTTTTCTCCATTGAAGCAATAACCTCAAGATGTTTCTCCGCTAAACTGTCGGTCGTGTTTTCCTGCGCCATTTTTCGAATTTTTCCAGCAAAGGAGACGCCGTCGTCACGTGAGCTGCACATGACACATCATTGGCTAGCTTACGCCACCTCATGAGACGTAGCCTCAGCGCCGCCCTGGCGCTGTTTTGTACTGTTTTTGTACTTATTTTGATTATTGTTTCTCAGCTGTTTGTAAATGTTGCAGATTATAAATAAAGGTTTATAAAACAAAACAAAACAAAAAAAACCCAACTATCGCCAACTATTTTGGTAATCGATTTTAATCGATTTAATCGATTAGTTGTTGCAACCCTAGTTCTAACCTAAAGCTGTCAGTAGTCTCGCTATGGAAGAGCTAAAACTACAAATAACGGGGAGAGGACACAGTCGAAGTGGAGGCACGTAAATAAAGGGCACATCCTGTAGAGCCGGTCAGAAAGCGGCTTGAAGATGATCTGTAAAACATAATTTATGCAACATTTTGACTCAAGAACCACCATCACATGTTATGTAAAAAAATCATAATATGACCCATTTAAAGGCCTACTGAAATTATTTTTTTTAATTTAAACGGGAATAGCAGATCCATTGTATGTGTCATACTTGATCATTTCGCGATATTGCCATATTTTTGCTGAAAGGATTTAGTAGAGAAAATCGACGATAAAGTTCGCAACTTTTGCTCGCTGATAAAAAAAGCCTTGCCTGTACCGGAAGTAGCGTGACATCACAGGAGGTAATATTCCTCACAATTTTCCTTTGTTTACAATGCAGCGAGAGAGATTTGGAGCGACAAAGCGACGATTACCCCATTAATTTGAGCGAGGATGAAAGATTCGTGGATGAGGCACGTTCGAGTGAAGAACTAGAGGCAGTGCAGGACGTATCTTTTTTCGCTCTGACCGTAACTTAGGTACAAGCTGGCTCATTGGATTCCACACTCTCTCCTTTTTCTATTGTGGATCACGGATTTGTATTTTAAACCACCTCCAATACTATATCCTCTTGAAAATGAGAGTCGAGCACGCGAAATGGACATTCAAAGTGACTTATCTCCACGACAATACATCGGTGACACACTTAGCTACTGAGCTAACGTGATAGCATCGTTCTCAAATGCAGATAGAAACAAAATACATAAATCCCTGACTGGAAGGATAGACAGAAGATCAACAATACTATTAAACCATGTACATGTAACTACACGGTTAATAATTCTCAGCCTCGTAAAGCTTAACAATGCTGTTGCTAACGACGCTAAGGCTAATTTAGCAACTTAGCAACCGGACCTCACAGAGCTATGATAAAAACATTAGCGCTCCACCTACGCCAGCCAGCCCTCATCTGCCCATTCATCAGCCCTCATCTGCCCATCAACAGCCGTGCTCACCTGCGTTCCAGCGATCAACGGCGCGACAAAGGACTTCATCCGTGGGTTTGGTGGCTAGCATCGGCTAGGCATCTGCTAAGTCCTTGTTGTGTTGCTACAGCCAGCCGCTAATACACCGATCGATCCCACCTACAACGTTCTTCTTTGCAGCCTCCATTGTTCATTAAACAAATTGCAAAAGATTCGCCAACACAGAAGTCCAGAATACTGTGGAATTATGAAATGAAAACAGAGCTTGTTGTATAGGATTCTCCGGGCTCCGAATACTTCCCTTGTCCTCGTGACGTCACACGCATACGTCAGCATAATAAAACGTTTTTAACAGGAAGTGTGGCGCGAAATTTAGAATTGCACTTTATAAGTTAACCCGGCCGTATTAGCATGTGTTGCAATGTTAAGATTTCATCATTGATATATAAACTATCAGACTGCGTGGTCGGTAGTAGTGGGTTTCAGTAGGCCTTTAAGTTCATGTTGTGAAATAAAATTGGAAAGTGACTGTATTTTGCTTAATAATACATAACTCTTGCATGGTCGCATGGAATACAGAGCATGTATTCCCGTTGTTAGGACTAATATATTACTTAGTAATAATTGCATTTCTTTTACATTATTTAAGTATAGGTACTCCGGCTTCCTTCAACCTCCAAATACATGCACCTGGGGATAGGTTGATTGGCAACACTAAATTGGCCCTAATGTGTGAATGTTGTCTGTCAATCTGTGTTGGCCCTGCGATGAGGTGGCGACTTGTCCAGGGTGTACCCTGCCTTCCGCCCGATTGTAGCTGAGATAGGCTCCAGCACCCCCCGCGACCCCGAAGGGAATAAGCGGTAGAAAATGGATGGATGGATTATTCATTACTGTTGTCAACTTGCATGTCACAGTCCATCCATCGATCCATTTTCTACCGCTTGTCCCTTTTTGGGGTCGCGGGGGGTGCTGGAGCCTATCTCAGCTGCATTCGGGCGGAAGGCGGGGTACACCCTGGACAAGTCGCCACCTCATCACAGGGCCAACACAGATAGACAGAAAACACTCACATTCACACACTAGGGCCAATTTTAGTGTTGCCAATCAACCTATCCCCAGGTGCATGTCTTTGGAGTATTACTATTAAAAAAGCCATTGTTTATGGCCAACATCTTTTAGTTTTCCTACATCTTTTTAAGTCTACTGGTTGGAGCGCCGTATAAGCACAGGCGCCGTTTCAATTGGTACCATTTTGGCACAGTTATGGGACAATATGTAAACAAACACCCAACCCGAGGCCTGTCATCTATCATAAGTGTCTCACAGTCTACACATTCCTCTCTTTGACATGATGATTAAGTGGGATTACATGAGTGGGTATGACCTCGCTGGTCGATGGACTCCCTCATGAAAACACAACTTGCCCTCAACAGTTCATAATGTTGATTTTGCCTATGTTGGCTATTCAATAAGATACTTCTGTATATTTTATATTACCCTTAAATATATTATTGTGGTCGAGTGTTTCTATACTAGGGGTGTCCCGACTTTTTTCACCGAGGGTCACATAACGAAAAGTCAATGTATACGGGGGCCTTTTTAATATTATTTTTTGTACGTAACAATGCTGAAAACGGACATATATTACATATATGGACTAGGGTTGTCCCGATGCCAATGTATTTCGATACTTTTCTAAATAAAGGGGACCACAAAAAATGGCATTATTGGCTTTATTTTTATTGGCATTATTCTTACGGTACATTAAACATATGTTTTTTATTGCAATTTTGTGCATAAATAAAAAAGTGAACATACTAGACAACTTGTCTTAGTAGTAAGTAAACAAACAATGGCTCCTAATTAGTCTGGTGACTATGCAGTAACATATTGTGTCATTAATCATTCTATTATTTTGTCAACATAATGAGGGACAAACTGTACAAATGGATTATTGATCTACTTGTTCATTTACTGTTAATATCTGGTTATTATCTGTTTCAACATGTTCTATCTACACTTCTGTTAAAATGTAATAATCACTTATTTTTCTGTTGTTTGATACTTTACATTAGTTTTGGATGATACCACAAATTTGGGTATCGATCCGATACCAAGTAGTTAAAGGATCATACATTGGTCATCATTTAAGTCCTCATGTGTCCAGGGACATATTTCCTGAGTTTATAAACATAACATAAATTTTAAAAAAACAAAAAAAGATTTTGTGATACTAAAAAACATTGATGTATTCATAGTAGTATCGACTAGATACACTCCTGTACTTGGTATCATTACAGTGGATGTCAGGTGTAGATCCACCCATGGTGTTTGTTTACATCAGGGGTCACCAACGCGGTGCCCGCGGGCACCAGGTAGCCCGTAAGTACCAGATGAGTAGCCCGCTGGCCTGTTCTAAAAATAGCTAAAATAGCAGCACTTACCAGTGAGCTGCCTCTATTTTTTTAATTGTATTTATTTACTAGCAAGCTGGTCTTGCTTTGCTCGACATTTTTAATTCTAAGAGAGACCAAACTCAAATAGAATTTGAAAATCCAAGAAAATATTTTAAAGACTTGGTCTTCACTAACTGACAAAGAAACAGATAACAGATTTGGTGTCCAGTTCAAAGTGTGGCATGCTGTATCTAAAAATTTGAGAGTTGACTTTTGTATTTTACATGAGTTATTATTTGTACAAACATGGTGCAAAGTAATTTATGATTTGTTAAAAAATGTTAGTGGCTAGCTAGTTAAAATGGGATATTGTGATTTCACAAGACGGTCTTAGAAGTGATCATTTGAAAATGTTCAATTTGAAAAATGTGCACTTAGAGTAAATATAAAAATAAAGTGTTGCATATTGATATTTATCTGTTTCTATATATATTTATTGTGAGAAATCATTAAGATGATCGGTGTTTCCACAAAGATAAATATCATTAATTATTAATAATAACATAGAGTTAAAGGTAAATTGAGAAAATTGGCTATTTCTGGCAATTTATTTAAGTGTGTATCAAACTGGTAGCCCGTCGCATTAATCAGTACCCAAGAAGTAGCTCTTGGTTTCAAAAAGGTTGGTGACCCCTGGTTTACATTATGATGCCGGTGAGCTATGGTGTGTAGTGAAGCATGTTTAGCTATTCCTCGTCCTCCAGTGATAATGCAAGAAACATACTTTATTTGTCGCCATGGAGGCGAGGATTAGTGATTTAGAAGTAGCTAAAACACTGCAGACTGCGGCTTGACGTTAGCCGCTAGCTAGCTAGCCATGTCTTAAAGCACCTCTTCCTGAGGGTGTTTCAGTGTTATAACTTCACCTTTATCGTTAGTTTTTAAGCCAAAATGCGTCCGTTCTGCCTTTTCTGTCTTCACACTGTGTCTGCTTGCCGAACACACTCCTCTACTCGTAAAACCAGCAATGTCACTAGGAAAAAAAAAAAAAAGGGGGGTGCGGGGGAACCAGTACTTTTTAGAGGCGGTATAGTACCGATTCATGATTAATTAGTATGGGTCGTACTTGTATAGCGCTTTTCTACCTTTTGGAGGAACTCAAAGCGCTTTGACACTATTTTCCACATTCACCCATTCACACACACACATTCACACACTGATGGTGGGAGCTGCCATGCACGGCGCTAACCAGGCCCATCAGGACCAAGGGTGAAGTGTCTTGCTCAAGGACACAACGGACGTGACTAGGATGGTAGAGGGTGGGGGTTGAACCAGTAACCTTCAGATTGCTGGCACGGCCACTCTCCCAACCTCGCCACGCCGTCCCCTATCGCGGTACTATACTAGTACTGGTATACCGTACAACGCTAATATGGACAGATTGCATACATCTAAAGACAAAACTTACAGTTTGTCAACTTTGTGTTCATACGGGCTGGACAATTAATGAAATGATTTTGGCTTCTCACGATCATGAAAATATTATAAAAATGCACATTCCAGAGCTTGTAACGGTGAAACGGATGAGTGAGCGTATGAGTGAAAACAAGACCACGTCTACTAGAGGTTTGGGCTCTTACCATGGTTGCCACTTGTTATTTGACATCGCTCGTATGCCTAATCGAAAACCACTAAACTCAACAAAAAAAGGAAGGCATTTCCGCGTTGACATAACTGCGGACGAAGCCAACAGAACGGAATCGACTGTTAAACACCGAATATCAGGGAAATTCACATAAATGTGAGTGAAATTATGTCATTGGGAGGAGAAGGAACATTTGTTTGGGAAATAACGTGTCCAGGACCCCTCATTCATCCCTGAAAAACTAAACAGAAAATTCCATTATAGCTGGGCGATTTATTTGTTTTTAACTATTGTAGTGGCGTTCTGTACAAAAAGTACACTTTAATTTAGTGTTGTTTTGATAAGTCATCTTGGTGACATCATTCACAAAAGTGCACTTATAGCTTGTTTTAAAATGTCTCTGACAATCTTGCACTTTCTGTTTTGAAATGACATGAATGTTTGTGCCACTGCTTAATAACTGTTTAATAAATACAGTTTTGGTAAATTGACTTAGTTGTGATTTCCCTCTCTGCATGAAAGTTTAAAATGAGCATATATTATCAATGCAGTATGAACAAGAATGCATTAATGTAGACACATAGAATCATCATACTGGTGTGACATATGCATCAAGTGTTCATTCAAGGCTAAGGCAAAATATCGAGATAGATCTGTTGTGTAGGACTAGATGTTACAATCCCCTAATGCATACTTGAGACACCTATGCGACTTAGTGGGATGGTCAAGCGAGTGAAGGCATCCTCTGGGTTATCAAGTGGGCGCCCCCCATCCTCAGTGTTTCGCTGATAGGCCCACGACACCTCCAGAGGGTTCAGCAGTGAGTCCCAGCGTCCCAGGATCACTCCCTAGATGGCATCACTCACTTGAAAGCCCAGGTGGAGTCCCTTCGCTTGACCCACAGCCACTGACTCCCCTTTTCAGCGGCTTTTGAGAGGTCTTTCACTGCCTGTCGATGGGCCTTCCCTCGCACTCCCATTTCCCTGAGGAGCCTGGATGTTGAGGTGGCCACGAATCCTCTGCAGCCTACTTCCACTGGGCGTACCCTCGCTTTCCAGCCTTGTTGTTGCGCATCGGCTGCAAGCTCAGTGTACCTCAACTTCTTGCGCTCGTAGGCCTCCTCCATTGCACTCTCCCAGGGCACCGTGAGCTCTATGATGTACACGAGCCTGAGCGAAGCTGACCACAGAACAAGATCTGGCCGCAGGTTGGTGGACGCAATCTCACCTGGGAAGCAGAGTCTCTGGCCCAGGTCTGCCAGCAGTCTCCAGTCCCGTGCCCCGCCTAGCTGTCCAGTGTCTGGTCTTGTGGGGGTGAGGTTGGCTTGACCCTCGCCCTCCCGGACAAATGTTGTTGCTTGCCAACGGGATGACGAAGGAGGAAGGGCATTGACACTTGTCCGTCGACTTTCCAGCACTGCTGCAAGACACTTTAGCACCTGGTTGTGCCGCCAGGTGTAACGGCCTTGGGTGAGGCTGGTCTTGCAGCCCACCAGGATGTGCTTCAGTGTTGCTGGACTCGGACACAGAGGGCATGTGGGGTCTTCACCATACCACTGGCTGAGGTTTTTTGGAGAAGGCAGGACATCGTAGGCAGCCCTGATGGTAAAGCTTGCCCTGAATGCCTCCATCTCCCACAGCTCTTTCCAGGAGATCTTCCTCTTCTCTACTCCTTCCCATGTCATCCACTGCCCTTGTTTTGCCTGCGCCACAGCTTGTGCGCACCTTCTTGCTTCCTCTTCCCGACGTATCTCCTGGACCACCAGCTTGCGTCTCTGAGATGGAGTGGCCTTGCTCCAGGCTGGTGTATTGGCCCCAAGGCCAAGACCACTCCTCCCCTGCAGCACTCGGCCCACAATGTCTCTGTGCCTGAGTGCTGCTTTAGCCTGCTCAGTTGCAGCCAGTGGGGTCCACTTCCTCCCAGTAGCCAGAATGGGGGCAGCTTGGGCTACAAATGGATCACTGGAATCCAGTAGCATCATCTCCAGTCTGACTTTGGCGCACTTGAACTCCTCTGAGAGACTGGAAATGGGCAGTTCTAACATTCCTTTGCCGTAGAGTCCAATACTGCTGAGGCACCTGGGAAGGCCAAGCCACTTCCTTGCATATGAGCTAACCAGTCTCTCCAGCTTTTCCACCTTAGAGAGCGGGACTTCATAGAGGGTTAGTGGCCACAATAGGCGTGGAAGTAGTCCATACTGCATGCACCAGAGCTTCAGCTTGCCAGGAAGCAGGGTTCTGTCGATGTTCTCCAGGCCGCTGGCTACCTCCTTCCTGAGCTGATCTACCTGCTCTTTGTCTTTGAGGGAGGCATCATACCAACGACCTAGGGACTTCACAGGCTTCTCGGAGACTGTTGGAATAGGTTCCTCACCAATGTGAAAGCGGTGGTGTGACAGTTTCCCCTTGTCAATAGAGATGCTTCTGGACTTGCTTGGCTTGATCTTCATGCGAGCCAGCTCGATGTTTTCTTGGAGCTTTCTCAGAAGCCGTACAGTGCAAGCCTTGGTTGTGGTGAGTGTTGTGAGGTCATCCATGTAGGCTCTGACAGGCGGCAGCCTCAGGCCAGGTCTTATTAGCTGTCCCCCAACCACCCATCGCGATGCCCGGATGATCACCTCCATGGCCATGGTGAAGGCCAGCGGGGAGATGGTGCAGCCGGCCATGATTCCCACCTCCAGGTGTTGCCATGCTGTGGTGTACTCGGCAGTTGTCACGCATAGCTGGACGTCCTGGAAGTAGGCCTTGACAAGGGTTGTGAGAGCTGCTGGGACCCTGAAGTAGTCGAAAGCTGTCCACAGGAGGTTGTGAGGGACTGAGCCAAAGGCATTGGCGAGATCCAGGAAAACCACATAAAGGTCTGTTCTCTCCTTCTTGGCAACCTGGATCTGATGCCAGATGACACTAGTATGTTCCATGCAACCGGGGAAGCCTGAGATGCCTGCTTTCTGGATTGATGTGTCAATCAGGTTGTTTCTTTGCAGATATCCTGCCAGCCTATGAGCAACCACGCTGAAGAATATTTTTCCCTCGACATTTAGAAGGCTGATCTGGCGGAATTGGCCGATTTCTGATGAGTCCTTTTCCTTGGGGATAAGGATTCCACCGGCTCTTCGCCAGGAAGTTGGTATCTCCTTCTTTTGCCACACAACTCTCATCAGCTTCCAGAGGAAGCGCAGGACATCTGGTGCGTTTTTGTAGAGCCTGTATGGAACTCCGTTGGGACCTGGAGCTGATGCGGCCCTTGCTCTACGCACGGTTTTGTCTACTTCACTCCATCTGGGTAGGCTGATGTCTAGATCGTGCTCTGGTGGATTGACTGGTGGCATGTCAGGTGGGAGTGTAACCTCTTCATGGTGTCGGTCGTCTGTGCTGGATTTTTGCAGATGTTCTTCCAGGTTGGCCTTTGACACTGTGAGACTTCCAGACTTCTCCTTTGTGAACAGACTCTTCACAAATTTGAAGGGGTCTTTGTAGAAGCGTGTTCTTGTTTGCTCCTTCCTTCTGCGCTTCCTCAGAAGGTTTTCCGCTCTCCTCAGTGTTGCAAGTCTACTCTGGATCTCTCCCTGCAGCAGGTTTATGCCCTCCTTCTCCTCCTCTGTGGCCTTCCTCCATTGCTTCTTCAGCTGTCTCCTCTCCTTGACTAGGCGGTCTATTTCTGTCTGTCTTCTGGACTTAGTGGGGATTGATGGAGCAGATCGTTTTCCTTCGACCACTCCAAACCGTTCCACTCCATAGGCATAGATTAGATCCCCCATTCTCTCCAACTTCTTCATGGCGGTGCCTCTGATCCCTTCTATGATGTTGCAGAGATCAGTGTTGACCTCCTTCCACAGTGTCTCGTCGCAGGATTTTAGCCTGAGCGAAGCTGACCACAGAACAAGATCTGGCCGCAGGTTGGTGGACGCAATCTCACCTGGGAAGCAGAGTCTCTGGCCCAGGTCTGCCAGCAGTCTCCAGTCCCGTGCCCCGCCTAGCTGTCCAGTGTCTGGTCTTGTGGGGGTGAGGTTGGCTTGACCCTCGCCCTCCCGGACAAATGTTGTTGCTTGCCAACGGGATGACGAAGGAGGAAGGGCATTGACACTTGTCCGTCGACTTTCCAGCACTGCTGCAAGACACTTTAGCACCTGGTTGTGCCGCCAGGTGTAACGGCCTTGGGTGAGGCTGGTCTTGCAGCCCACCAGGATGTGCTTCAGTGTTGCTGGACTCGGACACAGAGGGCATGTGGGGGGTGAAATGGCCTAAAAATATCAAGATATTAATAAAAGGCCGTATCGCCCAGCCCTACAATCCATACACCCACAACACATCTCAGTTGCTTGTGTTGTTGTGAACGACATCATGGATGATTGACGTACAACCTTGAGAGGCTCTCTCTTTTTTTAACAGCTTCAAGTCGTCTCCACACCCGTCAAGGTTAGAACAGCAGCACACTTCCTCCCTTCACAATAACTGCGCTAACAAAATAAAGGTTTTAAAAAAGTACCTTACGCAAGCAGGGTTTCCCCTTAATGTAATTGAATGTGGCCCACTGCAGTATTTTTACTACCGCCACACCTTGAAAATAAGTTTTTTTTTTAAACTTGAAAACAAATTAATTAATCAGTAATATAATATATTGTAGCCCCTAAAGGAAATCACACAGTCTGACGCTATTTTTTTACTTTTATTACCATTCTTATGATAACAAACTGCACAATTCCAACAGGTTTTACATCCCGTGCACACACTTTTGTCTCTGTGAGTCCGCACGGACACTCAGTGCTCAGTGGCCTTGTGGTTAGAGTGTCCGCCTTGAGTTGCCGAGTAATACCAAAGACTATAAAAATGGGACCATTACCTCCCTGCTTGGCACTCAGTATCAAGGGTTGTAATTGGGGGTTAAATCACCAAAATATTCCAGAGCGCGGCCATCGCTGCTGCTCATTGCTCCCCTCACCTCCCAGGGAGTGGAACAAGGGGATGGGTCAAATGTAGAGGGTAATTTCACCACACCTAGTGTGTGTGTGACTATCAGTGGTACTTTAACTTTAACACGTAGCAACACTTCCTCATTCTCCACCAATCACCTTTTAGGCACGGACGGTGTGTGTTTGCGACGATGGGAAAAACTGACATTGAATCCAAACCACACGAACATTGTAACAGTATGAACTAACATATATAGTCTATTATTTGCGCACTATTGACAAGTGATGTAACAAAAAGTTGACCACCGAAAAAATACTTTGATCACTGAAGACCAAACGACCGAAACCGGATGTAAACAAAGTGCATGTCATTGTGACTGTCTGCAGGGTTGTCAGCATGTCTGTGATATGGACGTGATTTTTATATATTGCAGATACACCCGCGGACAGTCATCCACAAAATGCGCAAATGTTAAGAGGACAGGACTTTAAGGCAGAGAAAGTCCAATTAGAGCAAGTGTGACGTCATGCTCGCTGCAGCTAGCATCTTTCATCAGGGACATGGAGGGACAGAAGTAGAGTCTCTAAACACGACTAAACTTTATAATAACACCATCAGAAGATGCTACATTTGTTCCAAGTTGTTTTTAATTTAAAAATGTAATTAAATGTCTGTAAACACTTGAAAAAATCTTAAAGTACAAAATGCAGCAACAATTGAAAATATGGCAAAACTATTAGAAAAATGTTAATACTGATTAATAATAACAAATTGGTTTTAAATGTGTGTATACATTTTTTGAGCCTTTTTAAAGAAAATCATGTCATCATAGCAAATTATGCAAATTACTCGACCACGCCCCCACCGCCACAGGCATCTTGGCAGTTTAGGGGAAATCCTGACAAGCATAATGTACTTAAAGCACTTATTGATACATTTACAAAAATGATTATGCTTTGACCTAAAATATTGGTCAAAATTCTCCAAAGATAAATAAATCAATAAATGTGAGGATTTTTGCATTGTATTAAATTGTATTTATTACACAAATAGTTATATATTAATCTGAAAAATATATGCTGATCATCAAAACGCTGGAAAGAAGAGATGCAAATATTATTATATAGCACAGCAATGTGATGTATCAACTCTCATCACTATTTTGCGTTTTGTTTAGCACGTGTGGGAGGGACGTGCAAACTGACAGTTCCACACACGGCAGCAGGATCGATGCTGGCGCTGCGCAGACAGACGATGGATCGACAAGAATCCTCTGTCCTACGTGTGTGTGTGTCAACATTTTGGACGGTCAGAAATAAAACTATTGTCTATTCAGCAACATTATTTTATTATTTTATAGCTGCTAGAGGAATTCAGGGGCTAGTTTAAAAAAAGTTCAATTGATGTGTTTTGGTGTCTTATAGTGTTTTTTTAAATGATGTTTTTATCCCACATGAAAAATATATTCTCAAAATAGTTCTTGCTTATTTCTAATTACATTAGATTGTTTTGCTCTTTTTCTTACATTTTTCCTGTTTTTTGACATGTTGGGGCCAACAAAACTGGAGCTGCAGGCCGCTAATGGCCCCGGGCCGCACTTTGGACACCTGTTCTATACTGTAATAAAAGTGTGATGAGAGCCTTTTGTTTATCTTGGACGGTCAGAAATAAAATTATTGTCTATTCAGCAACATTATTTTAGAATTTTATAGCTGCTAGTGGACTTCAGGGGCTGATAACAAAAAAAGTTAAATTGATACGTTTGTGTCTTAGTGTTTTTCTAAATGATGTTTTTATCCCACCTGAAATATATATGATCAAAATAGTTCTTGTTTGAAAAAATAACTTTTTTAAAAATAGTGCATTTTTTTGCATCTTGAGCAGAGTCTATGCCTTTTTTTTTTTACACAAAATAAAAAGTATATTAAAATTTAATTAATACAAGAATTTAAATTTTTTAAATTACATGTTCTGCTTTTTTCTAATTAATTAGATTGTTTTGCTCTTTTTCTTGGACGGTCAGAAATAAAACTATGGTCTATTCAGCAACATTATTTTTGAATTTTATAGCTGCTAGTGGACTTCAGGGGCTGATTAAAAAAAAGTTCAATTGATGCGTTTGGTGTCTTATAGTGGTTTTTGTAATGATGTTTTAATGCCACTTGAAATATATATTATCAAAATAGTTCTTGTATGAAAAAAAGACTTTAAAAAATGCATTTTTTTTGCATCTTGAGCAGAGTATATGCTTTTTTTTTTTTTACAAAATAAAAACTATATTAAAATTTAATTAACACAAGAATTTACATTTTTGAAATTAAATGTTCTGCTTTTTTCTAATTACATTAGGTTGTTTTGCTCTTTTTCTTACATTTTGCCTGTTTTTTTGTCAACATGTTGTGGGTCAACGAAACTCAAGCTGCAGGCCGCACTTTGGGCCACACCTGTTCTATACCGTAATAAAAGTGTGATGAGAGCCTTTTGTTTATCTTGGACGGTCAGAAACGAAACTATTGTCTATTCAGCAACCTTATTTTAGAATTTTAATAGCTGCTAGTGGACTTCAGGGGCTGATTAAAAAAAAGTTCAATTG
>NC_084755.1:15095038-15237255 GCF_033978785.1 Entelurus aequoreus
GTGTTTTAGTTTTTGTCTTGCGCTCCTATTTTTGGTGGCTTTTCCTATTTTGTTGGTATTTTCCTGTAGAAGTTTCATGTCTTCCTTGAACGCTATTCCCCGCACCTGCTTTGTTTTAGCAATCAAGACTATTTAAGTTGTGCGGACGCTATCCTTCTTTGTGGGGACAGTGTTGATTGCCATGTCATGTACGGATGTACTTTGTGGACGCTGTCTGCTCCACACGCTGTATGTCTTTGCTGTCGTCCAGCAGTCTGTTTTTGTTTACTTTGCAGCTTGTTCAGTTTTAGTTTCATTTTGCATAGCCATCCCTAAGCTTCAATGGCTTTTCTTAGCGGCACTCGCCTTTTGTTTATTTTTGGTTTAAGAGTTAGATACCTTTTTACCTGCACAATGCCTCCCGCTGTCATCTGTATGTTGTGATCACGACAAACATCGACAAAGCAATTAGCTACTTGCTGCCACCTACTGATATGGAAAAGTATTACATGGTTATGCTGCCGAGCTCTAGACAGCGCCGACACTCAGCAACGGCACATTTTCGGATTATAATTACTGGTTTGCAAAAAATATTTTTAACCCAATTAGGTGAAATTACATAATCTCCCAAGGCACACCAGACTTTATTTCACGTCACACTAGTGTGCCGCGGCACAGTGGTTGAAAAATACTGCTGAAAAGACACCAGTCAAATGTAACACGTTATTTTTAAAAATTATTTATAACAATTTAATTCAAATAATTCCCCTTTCCATGTACTTTATAGCTACAAAAACGTCTGTTGTTAGGCCACATTGCAGTTATGACTGGAGCCTCGAATATAAATGTATGAATTATATCATTACACAACTGTCTATGCGTTCATTCATTATATTTTTTAAGTACAATTTGATGAATAACTTGCTTTAAATGTTTAGATATTTATTTTTACTAAACAAAAAAAAAGTTTGGAATATATGATAACATTTTACTATTAAAATATGCTTTTTTTGTCAAAATGGAAAGAACAAATATATTTAGTAAGAACGATTTTTTTGACACACATTATTTCCAGGTTTTTATATAAAATGACAATATGAGGTGACACCTGTAATAAAAAGGAATATTCTTTTTTTTCCATTAAAACAAAAAGTACTAAACACACCATGAGAAGACCCCTGGTTGCACTAATTATTAATTGCATTTATTACTAGCTGTAAAATGTGTTATACAGTTTGCATATTACTACAAAATAAAAATACATATACTTTATGGACTGCTGCAGTCAATAACAGCACACATAACGTCACATATTCATGTCTGAGAGGCTTGTTTCATGCTCATCAGGAAGGAGGAAACATGAACAAACACGGCTTCTGTTTTAGTCACATGGATCCGTGCCAGGGAAAAAAAATGGCTTTAAGTTCCTGGAACCTTTAATTTCTGTAACTATCCGTGTGGCTTGTGTTTCCGCAGCAGAATAATTTCGCCACACCTATAGTGTGTGTGTGACAATCATTTAACTTATTTCACAGTTCAATTAGTTTGTAAATTTTAGATCAAACAGATTGGAAAAATTCAAACAAAGAAAACAAACCACCAGTACATTGTTGCACCGCCTCTGGCTTTATAAGATCCACCATTTTCTTCTGTTTCCACCACACTTTCGACTTTGGATGAAGATCCGGTATTCGGTCGAATTTGGCTAATTCCTCAAAAAAAGCTACCAATAGCGAAGCTCGATGCTATTGAATTGCGCTACCATGTCACGTTTGTTGTCGAATTTTGTTGGACACACATGCCGCCTAGGGTTGTGCCAATACCAATATTTTAGTACTGGTACCGGTACCAAAATGTATTTCGATACGTTTTGATACTTTTCTAAATAAGGGGTACCACAATAAAAAGCAGTATTGGCTTTATTTTAACAACAAATCTTGGGGTACATTAAACATATGTTTCTTATTGCAATTTTGTCCTTAAATAAAATAGTGAACATACGAGACAACTTGTCTTTTATTAGTAAGTAAGCAAACAAAGGTTCCTAATTAGTCTGCTGACGTATGCAGTAACATTATGTGTCATTTATCATTCTATTATTTTGTCAACATTATGAGGGACAAACTGTAAAAATCGATTATTAATCTACTTGTTCATTTACTGTTAATATCTGGTTATTTTCTCTTTTAACATGTTATATCTACACTTCTGTGAAAATGTAGAAATCACTTATTCTTCTGTTGTTTGATACTTTACATTAGTTTTGGATGATACCACAAATTTGGGTATCGATCCGATACCAAGTAAATACAGGATGATACATTGGTCATATTCAAAGTCCTCATGTGTCCAGGGACGTATTTCCTGAGTTTATAAACATAATATACATTTTATATAAAGATAATTGTATTTTGATATCATTACAGTGAATGTCAGGTGTAGATCCACCCATGGCATTTGTTTACATTCAGGGTGCTAGCTTGCTGTTAGCGGTTAGCTATCGTATCCTCCTACGGTGTGTAGTGAAGCATGTTTAGCTATTTGTCCTCCAGTGATAATGGTACATGTAAGAAACTTACTTTATTCGTCGCCATGGACGCAAGGATTAGTGATTTAGAGGAAGCTAAAACACTGCCGACTGCGGATGAATGTTAGCCGCTAGCTGGCTAGCCATGTCTTAAAGCACCTCTTCCTGAAGGAGCGTTTCAGTGTTATAGCTTCACTTTATCGTTAGTTTTTAAGCCAAAATGTGTCCATTCTCCCTTTTCTGTCTACACACTGTGTCTGCTTGTAAGTACTCTGTGAATGTGCGCTGCCGAAAATGCTCCTCTGCTCCTAAAACCAACAATGTCACAACGTGACGACGCGCCGTCATGCCAGGGACCTGGTACTTTTCAAACAGAGTATAGTACCCTGGTACTATACCAGTACCGGTATACCGTACAACCCTAGGTACCCTTGGTAGTGGGGGAACAACAGTGCAAACATAACCTTTGTTTTCACTGAAATTAAAACTACTGTTTGAATGGTGGTGAAAAGAAAAATGAAAGCTATCATTTTTTGTGTCAATGTTAACTTTCTAATTCCTGCTTGCTTCTTTGTCTCCTGCTTTCTTCTTTGTCTTGTCTTGTCTTTCTTGTTGTCTCTTTTTGCACTGCTCTCCAAATCTAAACATTGGAACTATTTAACTGGCCTCAAAGAAATTGACATGATCTTGGGTTTGGGGGAACCTGCTTGTCGTGACGGAGCGGTTGTTGCTGGACACATGACGTACTCTTGGGAGAAGAAGGAGTGCTGCGTGCCTGGCGACCCTTCCAGTCGAGGACGCGAAGATATCCATCTATTCGGAATTATGACAACAGGACATCTGCTGATTGGAGTAAGCGTTGCTCTGGTTTGTCGTCAAATTGGAAGTTGATGGCAGTCTTCAAAGTACCCCAAAGCTGCCACAAATGATTGGAGGATGCGAGAAGAACTGTGGACACTCTTGTGATTTGGATAACATCCGACTGTCTGCCCTGCTGGATGAATTTTGAGGACAATTTAGAGTGAAAAGCAAATTTTTTTTTCGCATACAAAACATTTTAACTTGGATTGTTTCCCTGGCTTCGAGACTCTCCCGAAGGACAGTGCGGCGAAGACACAACAAACTCCCTTCTTGTCTCTTATGGACACACACCTGTTGTTGTTGACTTTGGACTAGCAACTGCACGACATCAAGGCCGCGGAATAGAGACACGCGGCAGGCTTACACACACACATGCATCCACAAAAATATACGCCACACACCCATACCCCACCCCCCATCCAACGCCCTTGACGCAAATCCCTTAGGGGTGATGGACGGATGGGCAGCGCCTGAAGAGCTGTAGCCTGCCACTGTGGCCCCCACTCCCTCCCCTTTGTTGCAAGAGATGGATGTTGTAATATGTATATGTGCTTTGCTATGGAGGATTTTTCCACTCCAGACTGGGCCCCCTGGGCACTCATCCTCCCCCAGCGTTTACCTTTTCACCATCTTTTACGAGGCGCCTTGTGGCGACCCATCAGCGTTCCTGTTCTGTAACCCTGTACACTGTTTGTTTGTCTAACCTTGAACGGGTTTGTGCTGAAAACAAAGTTTTGTTGTACTTGTGCAATGACAATAAAGACCTACCTACCTATCTACCTACCTGTAATTGTTGCCATCTATCGCATAAGATGATCTCCGGTACTATATATATGTTGGTATGGGTCTAGACCAGGGGTGCCCAAAACAAATCAAAACAGTTTGCAAGTTTTTACCTTCAAAACCTGCACATTTGTTTTTAAATAATCAGAAAATGCAATTTTGGGCAAAAAATTTGTTAGCACGCTAACCGGATAGCATTTTTGATTGATTGATTGAAACTTTTATTAGTAGATTGCACAGTACAGTACATATTCCGTACAATTGACCACTAAATGGTAACACCCGAATAAGTTTTTCAACTTGTTTAAGTCGGGGTCCACGTTAATCAAGTAACAAAAACTATATCTGTGTCACTTGAGGGCAAAAAAAATCTGATTGGGTGTGCAGTGTGTAGAACAGGGGTGGGCAATTAATTTTTACCGGGGGCCGCATGAGCAACCCGAGCACTGCTGGAGGACCACATCGACAATATTTCAAATAAATTTTGCTCAATATTATTTTTGATGTATACCGTAAGATAAATAATAATAATAATAATAATAATAATAATAATAATTAATAATAATAGTAATACTTCAACATAGTGTGTGTAACAGCATTCCATGACTAATATAAATAAATTAACATTAATAATAAATGACAGTAAAATAAGCACACGTATGACTGAGGAGTCATAGTGTAACTTTGTGTGGTGTTTGAGTTGTCCGACTTTTTGTGTGGCCATAAACGCACCAGTGGTTTAGTCGTATGCGTGTTGGTGACGGATGACAAGTTGGTTTTGGCCTGGTTTGTACGGCAGAAAATGACTAGTTTTTCGAGATAGGAGTGTTTTATTCATGTTTTTGGTGTGGTTATGGCCGAATATAAACAGTTTTGCTCAATAAAGTGATCAATATAATTCCTGTCCTCGAAGCATCTCGATAGACGTTACAATAATTGAACGGTGTTCAATTGAACAGTGTTGACGAACACCGTTAGGGCCGCTTGTTGTCACTGTCACTCAAAGTTGCATTGCAAAATTACACAGAATAAATATGTTTATTTTGTTTAGAATTCAGATGGGATTTGATTTGGTGCGCGGCATATATTTGCTGTGCGCAGCGGACGCTTGAGCAGTGCGCAATTGCGCAGGCACGCACCTTAGAGGGAACGTTGCTTGGCAGTCCATGTCTTGTTGAAAACACGCCATTCGTCATCAACTTTTCTTTTTTTAGCGTCTCGGGTGTAAACAGTGCATCACTTGTCGCTATGCACCTTCACTCACAGGTTACACACGGACACACGCCCATAAATAATACTTTTCAAAATAAAAGCAGCACAGTTGTATTGTGCGCACGACATAGATGTTTTTTCAACTTTATTTTGTAATTTGTGATTGCAGCTGTTCACATTCACTCACAATCACGCACACGCATACGTCCACACGGAAGTAATACAAATAACGATTTTCAAAACAAAAGCAGCACCGTTGTATTGCACACTTGACATAGATACTTTTTAAAATGTATTTTGTAATTTATAATTGGCCTCACGTGGGCCGGACAGGGATGCACAAAGGGCCGGATGCGGCCCGCGGGCCGCAGAATGCCCAGGTCTGGTGTAGAATGATCAATGGTGAGTTCTTGGTTTCTTATGTGGGTTTATTGTAGGGTGATTTCATTAACTTCCTCCCAGAGCGGTAACAACACACAACAACCACAGTCACGGTTTTGGTCTACCTTAAAGCAGTTCTTCTGCCATAAACAGCAATGTGGTGACACTCTTAAACAGGGCAATACTGCCATCTACTGTACATCTATGTGACATCTCCCTCCTTTTCAAGTTATCTCAAATAACTGCAAAGTGTTTCTTAACAGGTAATAATAGCTCAATTGAAATGAACAATATTACTAGAGATGTCCGATAATATCGGCCTGCCGATATTATCGGCCATAGATGCTTTAAAATGTAATATCGGAAATTATCAGTATCGTTTTTTTTATTATCGGTATCGTTTTTTAAATTTTTTTATTAAATCAACATAAAAAACACAAGATACACTTACAATTAGTGCACCAACCCCAAAAACCTCCCTCCCCACACTCATTCACACTCATTCACAAAAAAGGGTTGTTTTTTTCTATTATTAATATTCTGGTTCCTACATTATATATCAATATATATCAATACAGCAGTGACGTGGGGGCGTGGCTAAGATGCGCAAGCAGTAGTTTGCCTCTGCAGTAACTCCGGTGAAAACTTTAAGATTTAATTCAAATTCTGCTTTTTAAAAAAAATTAAAACTGACAACGCTTGGCCAACTATATGCATGCCTATCAATCTGGGTGAGTTATACTCTATTAAGACATAGATAACAACAATTATGCCCAAGACACGAAGAGGGAAGCAATCAGAGTCACCTGTGGCCGTAAGCGAGCGTGAGGCTGGCGCTGAGATGGCGTCATCAACTTTGGAGAAGTTGCTGGATAAAATACTCGAGTCTATGAACAAACGTTTAGACATGCTTGAGGAAAAGCTTGAGGCTCTTGCAAGCAAGCAGGCGGCATTGACCAACAGAGTGGAGGACATGCAGCAGCAAGGTTCCGAACATGAACGCCGCATCGAAGCGCTCGAACAAAAACTGACTGAAACGCAGAAGAGCAATGAAAAATTGGCAGCTAAAATAGACGAATTGGAAGGGCGCTCAAGACGTAATAACATACAAATAGTCGGGATACCAGAGCAAAAGAAAACGGAAAACTTACGGATTTCGTTGCGGACCTGATACCAAAGTTGTTTGGAGCGAGTAACTTCTCCAAGCCAGTGGTGGTGGACCGCGCGCACCGTGGTGACGGCAAGCGCCCCAGGAGCATCATCGCAAAAATACACTTCTACCAGGACCATACTTGCCAACCTTGAGACCTCCTATACCGGGGGCGGGGGGTGGAGGGGCGCGGTCGGGGTGGGGCGGGGTCGTGGTTAAGGGCGTGGTTAATAGGGGAGTATATTTACAGCTAGAATTCACCAACTCAAGTATTTCATATATATATAACTATCCATCCATCTTCTTCCGCTTATCCGAGGTCGGGTCGCGGGGGCAGCAGCTTAAGCAGGGAAGCCCAGACTTCCCTCTCCCCAGCCACTTCGTCCAGCTCCTCCCGGGGGATCCCGAGGCGTTCCCAGGCCAGCCGGGAGACATAGTCTTCCCAACGTGTCTTGGGTCTTCCCCGTGGCCTCCTACCGGTCGGACGTGCCCTAAACACCTCCCTAGGGAGGCGTTTGGGTGGCATCCTGACCAGATGCCAGAACCACCTCATCTGGCTCCTCTCGATGTGGAGGAGCAGCGGCTTTACTTTGAGCTCCCCCCGGATGGCAGAGCTTCTCACACTATCTCTAAGGGAGAGCCCCGCCACCCGGCGGAGGAAAATCATTTCGGCCGCTTGTACCCGTGATCTTGTCCTTTCGGTCATAACCCAAAGCTCATGACCATAGGTGAGGATGGGAACGTAGATCGACCGGTAAATTGAGAGCTTTGCCTTCCGGCTCAGCTCCTTCTTCACCACAACGGATCGATACAGCGTCCGCATTACTGAAGACGCCGCACCGATCCGCCTGTCGATCTCACGATCCACTCTTCCCTCACTTGTGAACAAGACTCCGAGGTACTTGAACTCCTCCACTTGGGGAAGGGTCTCCTCCGCAACCCGGAGATGGCACTCCACCCTTTTCCGGGCGAGAACCATGGATTCGGACTTGGAGGTGCTGATTCTCATCCCAGTCGCTTCACACTCAGCTGCGAACCGATCCAGCGAGAGCTGAAGATCCTGGCCAGATGAAGCCATCAGGACCACATCATCTGCAAAAAGCAGAGACCTAATCCTGCAGCCACCAAACCAGATCCCCTCAACGCCTTGACTGCGCCTAGAAATTCTGTCCATAAAAGTTATGAACAGAATCGGTGACAAAGGGCAGCCTTGGCGGAGTCCAACCCTCACTGGAAACGTGTCCGACTTACTGCCGGCAATGCAGACCAAACTCTGGCACTGATCATACAGGGAGCGGACCGCCACAATCAGACAGTCCGATACCCCATACTCTCTGAGCACTCCCCACAGGACTTCCCGAGGGACACGGTCGAATGCCTTCTCCAAGTCCACAAAACACATGTAGACTGGTTGGGCAAACTCCCATGCACCCTCAAGGACCCTGCCGAGAGTATAGAGCTGGTCCACAGTTCCACGACCAGGACGAAAACCACACTGTTCCTCCTGAATCCGAGGTTCGGCTATCCGGCGTAGCCTCCTCTCCAGCACACCTGAATAGACCTTACCGGGAAGGCTGAGGAGTGTGATCCCACGATAGTTAGAACACACCCTCCGGTTCCCCTTCTTAAAGAGAGGAACCACCACTCCGGTCTGCCAATCCAGAGGTACCGCCCCCGATGTCCACGCGATGCTGCAGAGTCTTGTCAACCAAGACAGCCCCACAGCATCCAGAGCCTTAAGGAACTCCGGGTGGATCTCATCCACCCCCGTGGCCTTGCCACCGAGGAGCTTTTTAACTACCTCAGCAACCTCAGCCCCAGAAATAGGAGAGCCCACCACAGATTCTCCAGGCACTGCTTCCTTATAGGAAGACGTGTTGGTGGGATTGAGGAGGTCTTCGAAGTATTCCCTCCACCGATCCACAACATCCGCAGTCGAGGTCAGCAGAACACCATCCTCACCACACACGGTGTTGATAGTGCACTGCTTCCCCTTCCTGAGGCGGCGGATGGTGGTTCAGAATCGCTTCGAAGCCGTCCAGAAGTCGTTTTCCATGTCTTCCTTGAACTCCTCCCATGTCCGAGTTTTTGCCTCCGCGACCGCCGAAGCCGCACACCGCTTGGCCTGTCGGTACCTGTCCGCTGCCTCAGGAGTCCTATGAGCCAAAAGAACCCGATAGGACTCCTTCTTCTGCTTGACGGCATCCCTCACCGCCGGTGTCCACCAACGGGTTCTAGGATTACCGCCACGACAGGCACCAACTACCTTGCGGCCACAGCTCCAATCAGCCGCCTCGACAATAGAGGCGCGGAACATGGTCCATTCGGACTCAATGTCCAGCACCTCCCTCGTGACATGTTCAAAGTTCTTCCGGAGGTGGGAATTGAAACTCTCTCTGACAGGAGACTCTGCCAGACGTTCCCAGCAAACCCTCACAATGCGTTTGGGCCTGCCAGGTCTGTCCGGCATCCTCCCCCACCATCGCAGCCAACTCACCACCAGGTGGTGATCGGTAGAAAGCTCCGCCCCTCTCTTCACCCGAGTGTCCAAAACATGAGGCCGCAAATCCGACGACACAACTACAAAGTCGATCATGGAACTGCGGGCTAGGGTGTCCTGGTGCCAAGTGCACATATGGACACCCTTATGTTTGAACATGGTGTTCGTTATGGACAATATGTGACGGGCACAAAAGTCCAATAACAAAACACAGCTCGGGTTCAGATCCGGGCAGCCATTCTTCCCAATCACACCTCTCCAGGTTTCACTGTCGCTGCCAACATGAGCGTTGAAGTCCCCCAGTAGAACGAGGGAATCACCCGGGGGAGCACTCTCAAGTACTCCCTCGAGTGAATCCAAAAAGGGTGGGTACTCTGAGCTGTGGTTTGGCGCATAAGCGCAAACCACAGTCAGGACCCGTTCCCCCACCCGAAGGCGGAGGGAAGCTACCCTCTCGTCCACCGGGTTGAACTCCAACATGCAGGCTCTGAGCCGGGGGGAAACAAGAATTGCCACCCCAGCCCGTTGCCTCTCACTGCCGGCAACGCCAGAGTAGAAGAGAGTCCAGCCCCTCTCGAGAGAACTGGTTCCAGAGCCCTTGCTGTGCGTCGAAGTGAGTCCGACTATGTCTAGTCGGAACTTCTCCACCTCGCGCACTAGCTCAGGCTCCTTCCCCCCCAGCGAGGTGACGTTCCACGTCCCAAGAGCTAGCTTCTGTAGCCGAGGATCGGACCGCCAAGTGCCCTGCCTTCGGCTGCCGCCCAGCTCACATCGCACCCGACCTCTATGACCCCTGCTATGGGTGGTGAGCCCATTGGAGGGGGAACCCACGTTGCCTCTTCGGGCTGTGCCCGGCCGGGCCCCATGGGGACAGGCCCGGCCACCAGGCTTTCGCCATCGTGCCCCACCTCCGGGCCTGGCTCCAGAGGGGGGCCCCGGTGACCCGCGTCCGGGCGAGGGAAATCTGGGTCCAAAGTTTTTCTTTTTCATTGAGGTCTTTTCATTTGAGGTCTTCATATATATATATATATATATATATATGAAGTACTTGACTTTCAGTGAATTCTAGCTATATAAATATGTATTTATTTTATTATACATATAAATGATAAATGGGTTATACTTGTATAGCGCTTTTCTACCTTCAAGGTACTCAGAGTGCTTTGATAGTATTTCCACATTCACCCATTCACACACACATTCACACACTGATGGCGGGAGCTGCCATGCAATGCGCTAACCAGCAGCCATCAGGAGCAAGGGTGAAGTGTCTTGCCCAAGGACACAACGGACGTGACTAAAATACTTGAATTTCAGTGTTCCAGGGGCTATCCAGTAGATGGCAGTATTGTCCTGTTTAACTTCTCCTCCGTTCATGACTCGGCCACTGTGTTCAATGGAGAAGTCTGTTTTACAAAATGTACAGGCAACATAATTACATACCCCTTCTCCTTCGAACTGTCCTGGATGAACTGAAATTCTTGTTTCCATTTGTTTTGGAAGTTGCAAGCGTATTCCTTCATCTTGCTCGTCGACGGCGTCGCCATGCCTGTAACTTCCTCGTTCTTCTGCTTCGTCTCCTTGTTGTGTGGCAGTTGTGCACTCTACTCTCTAAAAGCTGTAGATGTTATGACGTCATTGGGCAGGCAAGCTGTTTATATTGTAGGAAAGCGGACGTGAGAACAGGCTGTCCCCACTCAGGTCCGCATTGAGCTGGAGGGGGCGTGGCCTCCAGCTCCGGCTGAATACCGGGAGTTTGTCGGGAGAAAATTTCTGCCGGGAGGCGCTGAATACCGGGAGTCTCCCGCTAAAAACGGGAGGGTTGGCAAGTATGACCAGGACAAGGAGCTACTTCTTCGACTGAGCCGTGGCCAGGAGCTGATCTACAACGGCCTGCGTGTGTTCCTGTTTCCAGACTACACTGCCGAGGTGACAGCGCAAAGACGGGCCTTTTGAGAGGTAATGAACATGCTGCGGTAGAAGGAAATCAAGTTTATGCTACGTTTTCCAGCTCGCCTGCATGTGGAGTACAACGACCAAGTAAAAGTGTTTACCTCTCCTACAGACACTAAGACTTTCATTATAAAACATCTTAGTGGCTAATCATCAATAACGGCTTTACCACACAAGGCTTATGATAAGCATAAAGCAGAAATTCACTTTTTCGCTGAGGTTTATTTCATCGGAGGACGCAGGAGAAAAAAGTAAACACTTCGCTGCTGAGCTATTGCTTGGAGCAGTGAACGCAATTACTAGCATGCGCCCTGCGCCTGAAGATGGGGGTGGGGGACTTTTGGACTGGGGAATCGACCAACACAACGTCGTATGGATAACATCACAATGGAGATTTCACTCCAAAACATTGAACTACACACGATGGGGACAGAGGGAGGAGGGAACAATGGGGTGTGAGTGTTGTGTATGTGTGAATCTGAGCATGAATGTGGAGGAGAGAGGTGCACAATCATATTTCAACTTGTCAATTACTAAGGTTTTTTTTCACGTAAAGATAAAATACCCTAAACATTTTTAATGTCAACATTAAAAAATTACACTAGTTTCATGGAACGTCAGGGGTTTAGCCAAAAATATTAAAGCAGGGAAGGTTTTTTCACACTTAAATTCATTAAAAGCAGATGTTTTATTCTTACAAGAAACACATCTCTGTAAAGACAAATTTAAAGCTAGCTGGATATCTCAGGTTTATCATGCACCCTTTACTTCACAAGCTAGAGGTGTAGCCATTTTATTTCATAAAAATGTGCCTTTCATACTTACTATCCTACCTTCCTTAAGCACACTTGTACACGAAGGCAGTAAGTTCAACACCTTCCGCTCATCAAAACTCTGAACACCAAGTTGACTGATGGAGGCCAGGTTTATTGACAGTTGAAAGGGTAAAACTGTAAGACACATACATTGTAAATGTAAATGTATGAATTAAATGAACTTAATAATGTCATATCACAGACTACAGATTATCAACTATTCTATTTGAATTGAATCTAAGTTTAACTTTGTCACACACCACTGTATGTGTTGTTATGATTAACAATACCAGTGACAATTGAGCTTTCTACAGTTTAAATTGACTTAAGTAACAGTACAACAAAACGTTCACTAGATGGCGGCAGATGACAACAAATGAAAGTTAGCCGACCTCAACAGGTGATGCAATCAGAGATCGTCTAACATCATAAAACACACACATTTCACAGCTAAATATGACTCATTGTGTACTATAAACATTAAATATGGGTACATACCAACGATGCCACGAACAGCATAAGATGTGATAGTAGTTTGCTGAGAAACACGAGGAGTGAAGCGGAGTTGTGCGCACCAGTCTGAAATCTTTCCGAAGTCTAAACACGTGACCTATCTGCGGGTTTCTTAAAGGTACAGCTCACTTAACAGAACCAACTGAAATGACTTGGAAATAACACACACTGAATAAAGTAATCTTAATAACTGAGGCAGAACACTCCCCGCCTGGCATTATCAAATGTCATCACCTAAATGTCCATGCAGCTCTTATTATTCCTAATCAGGAGCAAGAAAGAGGACTGTCTCAGAAATGGGACGCAGGAAGAGTTTAGTCCCGTCTTTCCTGTAGACCTTGATCTCCACTTGCCGCACCTTACCGTCTTTGCTTGGAAAGACTTGAGTAATCAAGCTCAGAGGCCACTCGTTTCTTGCAAGCTGGTTGTCTTTGAGAAGGACAATACTCCCAAGCTGAAGGTCTGGGGTGGAGGCCACTTTCTCCGTGGTTGAAGGGATGCAAGGTACTGTTTCTTCCACCTACTCCAGAAAGTTTGGGCAAGATGTTGGACTTGGCGCCACTGGGACTTGTGAAGGTTTTTGATCCAATCACCGACTGGGGCAGAAGGAAGACTAAATTTTTGGGTGAGGAGGGTCGCTGGAGTAAGGATGAGGGGGTCGTCCGGGTCAGTAGACACTGGGATCAGAGGTCTGGCATTAATGATTGCAGCAACCTCTGCCATTAGTGTAGTGAGTGCTTCGTGAGTGAGTCGTGAAGAACCCAGCTGGAGGAACATGGAGTCCAGAATCCTTCGTGCTACTCCAATCATCCTCTCCCTTGAACCACCCATATGAGAGGCGTGAGGAGCGTTGAACTTCCATTCACATCCTTGATCCAAGAGATACTTCTCGACCGAAGCATTAATGATGTTTGAGGAGATCTTCAGCTCTTTACACGCGCTGACAAAGTTAGTTCCCCGGTCTGAACGAATAAGCTTCACAGGGCCCCTAACAGCAAGGAAACGCCGAAGAGCGTTGATGAAGCTTGACGTGTCGAGAGATTCTATTACCTCGATGTGGACAGCTCGAACACTCATGCAGGTAAATAACACTGCCCACCGTTTACTCTGAGCGAAGCCACCTCTTGTACGTCGTGAAGACAGCCCACGGTCCGAAAACATCCAAGCCAACATTTGTGAATGGAGGTTCAGTAGAGAGGCGATCTTCCGGAAGGTCGGCCATCTTCTGTGTCTGATGGGGGCCTCGTAGTTTACGACATACGACGCATGCATGAATCACACTGCTCACCCGTCTTTTTCCACCAACTATCCAGAATCCGGCACTGCGTATGGCACCCTCGGTGAACAGTCGCCCTTGATGTTGAGTTTTGTCATGATGGTGTCGGATCAAGAGTATTGCTACATGATGACTGCCGGGAATAATGATGGGGGTTTTCTTCTGTTGCTGAAGTTGAGCTTCTTTGATACGACCTCCAACTCTCAGAAGGCCATCATTATCAATGAAGGGATCGATGGCTTTGAGGAGGCTGTCTTTAGAAAGACTTTCCTCCTTCTGCAGACAGGTGTACTCATCGGCGTAAATCTCCCGTTGAACAGTGCAGATGATGATTTGCTCAGACTGTAAGAGTTTGTTTGTAGAGATCACCACGTGACAGAGATGGGAGTCTTTGCAAACATTGTCTTTGGTTTCAGGGTTCTTCTGGAAGTGGCGTGCAATATGGATAAGGTGACCGACTGCATGGATCAACGATTTCCAACTTGAAAACTTGGAAAAGCGTTGAGATCCAAGTAGTCTGCTTGACATGGTTGTGCTCATTGTTGACACTAGCGGACGGATGTCTGGATCTGATGAAGGGTCAAAGTTGTCTTCTTCAGACTGGTTTTTCAAGGGCTCTTTCAGAAATAGGGGTCCACACAGCCAGCTGGTATCTGAGAGATGTGCAGCTGTAACGGACCTTGTAGTGATATCTGCCGAGTTGAGTTCTGTTGGCACATGTTGCCACTGTTCATGGCGAGAAGACCTTCTTATCCTTAATACTCGGTTGCTGACGTACACGTAGAAGTGTCTGGTCTCATTCTTGATGTAACTGAGTACGACCTTACTGTCGCTGTAAAAGATAGTCTCATCCAGTTGTGTGTCGATGTCTGAGGAGATGAGCTCTGCCAGTTCTACAGCAAGGATAGCTGCGCAAAGCTCAAGCCTCGGCACCGTATGTTCATTAAGGGGGGCCAACTTAGCCTTTCCCATAGCAAACCCTACATGGATGGTACCCTCTGTATCTGTTAGCCTGAGATAGGCTACTGCAGCGATTGTCTTAGTAGAGGCGTCACAAAAGACACATAGCTCTCGTCGCAACATTCCTGCCAGAGAGGGTTCTGCATATGTCCGAGGTACCTGGAGACTTCCCAGATCTTTTAGAGAGGATCGCCATGTGACCCATGTCTGTTTCCTGTCTTGTGGGAGGGGAGAGTCCCAGTCGCCGTGGTCTTTTGTAAGCTCTCGTAAGATGGCTTTGCCTTGAATAGTGATTGGGGTGATGAATCCAAGAGGATCGTAGATGCCATTAACAGTAGACAGGATGCCTCGGCGGGTGAAGGGTTTCTCTTCATCACCCACCTTGAAGACGAAGGTGTCGGACATCAAATCCCAGTTGAGGCCCAGACTGCGTTGCATGGGAAGATCATCAGCGCCGAGATACAAATCTTTGAAGTTGTTTGCGTGATCACGGGATGGGAAGGCCTCCATTACTTCTCTCCTGTTTGAGGCAATTTTATGCAGTCGCAAGTTTGATGCTGAGAGAGTGTCTTGCGTTCTCTTGAGTAGGTCCACTGCTGCTTCTACAGAAGAGAAGGATTTCAAGCCGTCGTCCACATAAAAGTCTCGATTGACAAACTTTTTATGTCAGGGTCTCCAAACTCTGTGCTCTTCCGGAGACAGTAGATAGCCACTGCGGGGGAGGGGCTGTTGCCGAAGACGTGGACCCTCATGCGGTAGTCAATAATGTCTTTGGATGGGTCGTTATCCCGGAACCACAGGAACCTCAAGAAGTTACGGTCCTCTTCCCTGACGAGGAAGCAGTAGAACATCTGTTCAATGTCTGCCGTTACTGCTACAGCTTCTTTGCGGAACCTGAGAAGTACCCCAAGCAGACTGTTGTTGAAGTCGGGCCCAGTCAACAATACATTGTTTAATGACACTCCTCCATGCTGAGCACTTGAGTCAAACACAATGCGAATGTTTCCAGGCTTCTTCGGGTGATACACACCAAAGGTTGGAAGATACCAGCGCTCTTCGTCTCCCTTCAGAGGAGGTGCTACTTCTGCATTATTTTTTTGAAACATATTTTCCATGAAGGTGAGAAAATGTTGTTTTAATGCAGGCTTCCTTTCAAGACTCTGTCTCAGTGATGAAAGTCGATTTAAGGCCTGTACTTTGTTATCGCGGAGACGACGCCTTAGTGACTTGAAAGGCAGCGGAGCTACCCAGCTGTTGTTTTTATCTTTCTTTAAATTGTCTCTCATGATTTTCAAGAAAGAAATGTCCTCAATTGATGGAGCAACTTTGTCATCATCCCTTGTCTGTTGAAACACTGTGGAGCCCAACTCCTCAGTTTCTCGACTGCATGTAAGAATCCCTGCTGTCTGTATCTTAGGATAGTCTTTGTATTGAAACTGACTGCACCTCTCTTTCACCTGAAGGACGTTTGGGCATGGTTGAAAGATGGAGGGGCGTTTCCATTCTGCTGTCTGGGTATAGAAGGCATTTACACTGTCTGGCTTGTGCACACCTCCCAGGCAGACATTACCAACTATCACCCACCCCAGGTCGAGTTTCTGTGCATAAGGAGCATCTCGAGGGCCGTTCAACTGTTTGCGAACTTTGTGGGCTGCGATAATGTCTCGCCCTAGGAGAAGCAGAATGGGTGTACTCTGTTCGAGCTCTGGGATGAATTGAGCAATAGACTTCAGGTGGGGGTGATTAGATGCAGCATTGGGAGTTGGGATCTCTGATCTATTGTTAGGGATGTCGTTGCATTCAACCAGACTTGGTAGAGGAAGACTGACTTTCCCGTCCATGGATTCGATCTGGTAACCTGTAGCTCTTCTCCCCATGGTTTCCGTTACTCCCGAACAGGTTCGGAGAGAGTATGGAGACGGGGATCCTTGGACTTTGAAGGTGTCGAAGAACTCAGACCTGGCCAAGGATCTGTTGCTGTGTTCGTCAATGATAGCGTAGACCTTTATTGCCTTCTCTTGACGGTTGACAGGGTAGATTTTAACCAAATAGATTTTAGAGCATAATCTGTTGGTTTGATCACCACCACAGACTGCTGCTGGCAACTTCTGAAGATGTTGGCTCCCCGCCATGCTTTGAATAGGGGTATGGCTCCTCTGTCTGTGGTGCTGGTCCTGGATGAAGAGCAGAGTTATGTTTCCTACTCCCACATTCAGTGCATGTGGCCGTATACTTGCAGTCTCTAGCCATGTGTTTTGAAGATGTGCAACATTTAAAGCAGATCTTGTGTTCTCTGAGGAATGCTTTCCTTTCTTCTATGGGTTTATCTCGGAAAGCTCGACATTTCCTCAAAAGGTGGGGTTTTTTATGAATTGGGCAGTGACGTTCGGGGTTCTCAGCTTCATCACTGTGTTCTGTAGGAGAGACGTCCATCTTGTGGACTGATATTTCCTTTGGTTTGGTTGTTCTAAAGGTCTTGTCTGTCTTTGCAATGTCAGCTTGCACAGCAAAGTTGAAACTAGGGTCATTTCTGATTTTAGCCTGATGGAAAATAAAGTCCACAAATACTTCAAAGGGAGGGAATGAGACTTGATAGCGTTCTTTGTAATTGGACCCAACAGACAGCCATTTATCTTGCAGACTAGAGGGCAACTTCTGGACAAGAGGACTTATTTCTCTGGCTGTGTCGAGGTAGTGAGGGCCGGGAAGAGTTCCATCTGTCTTGGCCGCCTGCAGTTCCATAAGAAGGTCACTGAGGTCATGAAGTTTTGCATAGTCTTTGTAGGTGATTTTAGGGAAGTTGCTGATGCGTTGGAAGAGTGCCTCTCCGACTACTTCAGGGGCTCCGTAGCATGCGTCCAATCTGTCCCATATCATCTGAAGTCCTCTTTGAGGTTGGCTAGTGTTGACAGCTCGAATACGTTTTGCATGTTCTCCTGACTCTTTCCCCAGCCACTTGACCAGCAAATCCATTTCTTCGCCGCATGTTAGATGAAGTCCTCTTACTGCGTTTTGAAAAGACTGTTGCCAAGCGCTGTAACTCTCCGGCTGGTCATTGAATTGGGTCATACATGTAGTAACCAGTTCACGTCGAGCCAAATATCTGATAACATCATTCATACCTAATCTGTCATGATGAGCATTATGAGGAGTGTTACTGGACATGGCGGGATACTGAAAACCATTGTTACTTGATCCCTGTGGGTTATGATAACCTTGAGTATTCTTGAAGGGTAGAGGCGTGGTCATAGAGGGTTGTGGCTGATTAACAGTTACTCTGCTTGCTGCTGTTTGCGTGATGTTGGAAGCAGCTGGCCTATCTACTGCTATGGACTGGAGAGCATGGTGATAGTTTCTTGGTGCTGGGTCTAAACATAAATGGCTGCTTTCATTTTGAGAAGGAAAATGAGGATGTGGATGCAGTGCCGGGGTTGAATGTGTGTGTAGCTGACCAACACTGTCCTGGATGAAGGGGTGAAGAGGGGCCTTGGATTGTGTGCCTCGCTCACGAGCACCATCCTCTCAGTGGCCTAGTGGTTAGAGTGTCCGCCCTGAGATCGGTAGGTTGGAGTTCAAATCTCAGCCGAGTCATACCAAAGACTATAAAAATGGGACCCGTTTCCTCCCTGCTTGGCACTCAGCATCAAGGGTTGGAGTTGGGGGTTAAATCACCAAAATGATTCCCGGCGCGGCGCCGCTGCTGCCCACTGCTCCCCAAGGGGATGGGTCAAATGCAGAGGACAAATTTCACCACATCTAGTGTGTGTGTGACAATCATTGGTACTTTAATCTTTAATCTTTAATCTGAGCGTATTCTTCTAATGCTACAGACGAATGTTCTTTTGACTGTTCAGTGACATATTCTTTGGTCCGCTCTAGAGGGTCACAGGGAATCTCTTGAAGTGGGAGCTTCCTGCTACTTCGCACACTGCCATCCATGCTTACCGCTGCTTCTAGGGCCTCAGCCTTTGCTTCAGCTACAGCTGCATCTCTTTCTAGGGACAGTGTCATCATTCGTGCTTCTAATTGAGCTTTTTCCATTGCTAGGATCATGTATTTTTCTGCAAAGTTCAGTCGTGCTTTTGCTGCCTCTACGTTGGCACGGGCTAAAGCCGCAGCATTCCCTGCAGATGATTTTGTGGAGCGTGATGTGTAGGATCTAGACTTCAGCGACGGCTCCTTTGAATCCATGATGTATGTTCAGCGTGAAACTGTGTTATCTTATGCGATGAAGTCGTTGTTTCACTATCCTGCCTTCCTTAAGCACACTTGTACACGAAGGCAGTAAGTTCAACACCTTCCGCTCATCAAAACTCTGAACACCAAGTTGACTGATGGAGGCCAGGTTTATTGACAGTTGAAAGGGTAAAACTGTAAGACACATACATTGTAAATGTAAATGTATGAATTAAATGAACTTAATAATGTCATATCACAGACTACAGATTATCAACTATTCTATTTGAATTGAATCTAAGTTTAACTTTGTCACACACCACTGTATGTGTTGTTATGATTAACAATACCAGTGACAATTGAGCTTTCTACAGTTTAAATTGACTTAAGTAACAGTACAACAAAACGTTCACTAGATGGCGGCAGATGACAACAAATGAAAGTTAGCCGACCTCAACAGGTGATGCAATCAGAGATCGTCTAACATCATAAAACACACACATTTCACAGCTAAATATGACTCATTGTGTACTATAAACATTAAATATGGGTACATACCAACGATGCCACGAACAGCATAAGATGTGATAGTAGTTTGCTGAGAAACACGAGGAGTGAAGCGGAGTTGTGCGCACCAGTCTGAAATCTTTCCGGAGTCTAAACATGTGACCTATCCGCGGGTTTCTTAAAGGTACAGCTCACTTAACAGAACCAACTGAAATGACTTGGAAATAACACACACTGAATAAAGTAATCTTAATAACTGAGGCAGAACACTTACATCAAAAATAATTGACTCTAACGGAAGATTTATTTTATTAAATGGTCATATTACATCCTACCCAGTAACTTTTTTGAATATCTATGGACCAAACACAGATGACTCAAACTTTTATCATAGAGTCTTTGGTCTACTTCCTGATGATAGCTCCTCTCATATCTACATTGGTGGTGATTTTAACTGCCTTTTGGATCCCACTTTAGATAGATTGTCAACTAAATCTCATGTAATTGCTAACTCAACTCAAACCATTAATAATGTTATGAGATCAAGAAATATCATAGACATACGGAGAACAAAACATCCTAATAAAAGGGAGTATTCATTTTACTCCGCTGTACACAATTCTTACACAAGAATCGATTACTTTTTAGTGGAAGCCTCTGCTCTCTCCAATGTCAGTAATCCTGAGTACCACAGTAGAGTCATCTCAGATCACAGCCCTGTGAGTCTGCAGATTCAAATTGATCTCCTTAAAGGCCTACTGAAACCCACTACTACCGACCACGCAGTCTGATAGTTTATATATCAATGATGAAATCTTAACATTGCAACACATGCCAATACGGCGGGGTTAACTTATAAAGTGCAATTTTAAATTTCCCGCCACACTTCCGGTTGAAAACGTCTAGATATGATGACATATGCGCGTGACGCCAACGGTTGATACGGAAGTATTCGGACCCATTGAATCCAATACAAAAAAGCTCTGTTTTCATCCCAAAATTCCACAGTATTCTGGACATCTGTGTTGGTGAATTTGTTTAATGAACAATGGAGACTGCAAAGAAGAAAGCTGTAGGTGCGATCGGTGTATTAGCGGCGGACTACAGCAACACAACCAGGAGGACTTTGAGGATAGCAGACGCGCTAGCCGAACGACCTCACCTTGACTTCCTCCGTCTCCGGGCCGCCAACCGCATCGGTGATCGGGTGAAGTCCTTCGTCGTACCGTCGATCGCTGGAACGCAGGTGAGCACGGGTCATAAAGAGCAGATGAGAGCTGGCGTAGGTGCAGAGCTAATGTTTTTAGCATAGCTCTGTCGAGGTTCCGTAGCTAAGTTAGCTTCAATGGCGTCGTTAGCAACAGCATTGCTAAGCTTCGCCAAGCTGAAAAGCAATAACAGTGAATTTACATGTCCAGAGTTTGGTAGTTTTGTTGATCTTCTGTCTATCCTTCCAGTCAGGGACTTATTTGTTTTGTTTCTATATGCAGAAAGCCCGATGCTATTACGTTAGCTCAGTAGTTAAAGAGCTTCACCGATGTATTGTCGTGTAGATAAAAGTCACTGGGAATGTCCATTTTGCGTTCTCGACTCTCATTTTCAAGAGGATATAGTATCCGAGGTGGTTTAAAATACAAATCCGTGATCCACAATAGAAAAAGGAGAGAGTGTGGAATCCAAAGAACCCTTGTACCTAAGTTACGGTCATAGCGAAAAAAGATACGTTCTGCACTGCACGCTAGTCCTTCACTTTCACGTTCCTCATCCACAAATCTTTCATCCTCGCTCAAATTAATGGGGTAATCGTCGCTTTCTCGGTCCGAATCTCTCTCGGTCCGAATCTCTCTCGCTGCTGGTGTAAACAATAGGAAAATGTGAGCAGTTCTTCCTCCGGTGTCGTCACGCTACTTCCAGTAGGGGCAAGGCTTTTTTTTATCAGAGACCAAACGTTGCGAACTTTATCGTCGTTGTTCTATACTAAATCCTTTCAGCAAAAATATGGCAATATCGCGAAATGATCAAGTATGACACATAGAATGGATCCGCTATCCCTGTTTAAATAAAAAAAAAAACATTTCAGTAGGCCTTTAAAACCAAACAAAAATGGAGATTTAATCCACAATTATTATTATATGAAGATTTTAAAGAGTATATGAACAAGATTATCCAAGAGTTTATTGAGGTGAATGATAACGGAGAGGTCTAAGACTCTATATTGTGGGAAGCCCTTAAAGCTGCTGTGAGAGGATATATCATTTCATTTGAAAGCTCAAAACAAAGAGAAGTAAAAAAAAGGCATAAAGAATTGGAAAAAGAAATTAAAGAAATGGAAGAAATTCATATAAATTCTCTTTTGCAGTCTGACTACAATAAGATGCTGAAACTGAAAAATGAATACAATTCTCTTCTTCACGGGGAAGTATCTAAACTCTTACTGAAAAATAAACAAAAACATTTAGAAATATCTGATAAACCACAAACACTTCTGTCTAGACCGCTCAAAGGAGATCAAGCTAAAGCTGCTATCCACAAAATATGCTCAAAAACAGGTGAAACATGTACAGATTTACAGGAATCAACAATGTCTTTAAAGACTTTTATTCAGAATTATATAAATCTAGTTCAGCTATATCGGTTAAGGATTTAAATGATTTTTCTACTCCATTAAACCTACCTCAACTGAGTCCAAACCATCAGAATTCTTTAAACAATACTATTTCAACTGAAGAACTGCTAAAAGCACTGAAATCTTTCTCCGTGAATAAAAGCCCTGGTCCAGATGGATTTGGTGCAGAGTTTTATCAAGCTTTTAGTGAAATACTGTCCCCTATAATACTAAGAATGTTAAATGACTATTTCGTAAACAATAAACTTCCAAGCTCCTTGTATGAAGCTCATATATGTATAATACCAAAAAAGGGAAAAAATCCACTCGATCCAGCCAATTATAGACCAATCTCCCTGCTCAATCTAGACCAGGGGTCACCAACCTTTTTGAAACCAAGAGCTACTTCTTGGGTACTGATTAATGCGAAGGTCTACCAGTTTGATACACACTTAAATAAATTGCCAGAAATAGCCAATTTGCTCAATTTACCTTTAACTCTATGTAATTATTAATAATTAATGATATTTACACATAATTGAACGGTTTAAAAGAGGAGAAAACACACAAAAAAATGACAATTAAATTTTGAACCGTAGTTTACTTCGACTCTTTAAAATTCAAAATTCAACCGAAAAAAAGAAGAGAAAAACTAGCTAATTCAAATCTTTTTGAAAAAATAAAAAAAATAATTTATAGAACATCATTAGTAATTTTCCCTGATTAAGATTAATTTTAGAATTTTGATGACATGTTTTAAATAGGTTAAAATCCGATCTGCACTTTGTTGGAATATATAACAAATTGGACCAAGCTATATTTCTAACAAAGACAAATCATTATTTCTTCTATATTTTCCAGAATACAATTTTTAAAAGAAATTCAAAAGTCTTTGAAATAAGATTTAAATTTGATTCTACAGATTTTCTAGATTTGCCAGAATAATTATTTAGAATTTTAATCATAATAAGTTTGAAGAAATAGTTCACAAATATTCTTCGTCGAAAAAACAGAAGCTAAAATGAAGAATTAAATTAAAATGTATTTATTATTCTTTACAATAAAAAAAATAAATTTACTTGAACATTGATTTAAATTGTCAGGAAAGAAGAAGAAGGAATTTAAAAGGTAAAAAGGTGTATGTGTTTAAAAAAGGTTGTATTTTTTCTCTAAAATTGTCTTTCTGAAAGTTATAAGAAGCAAAGTAAAAAAATGTATGAATTTTTTTAAACAAGTGAAAACCAAGTCTTTAAAATATTTTCTTGGATTTTCAAATTCTATTTGAGTTTTGTCTCTCTTAGAATTAAAAATGTCGGGCAAAGCGAGACCAGCTTGCTAGTAAATAAATAAAATTTAAAAAATAGAGGCAGCTCACTGGTAAGTGCTGCTATTTGAGCTATTTTTAGAACAGGCCAGCGGGCTACTCATCTGGTCCTTACGGGCTACCTGGTGCCCGCGGGCACCACGTTGGTGACCCCTGATCTAGACCATAAGATTCTAACTAAGGTACTCGCCACAAGGTTAAGCAACCACATAACAAAAACTATCCATCCGGATCAGGTCGGTTTCATCCCGGACAGACCTTCTTTTGGCAATGTACCGAGATTATTGAACTTGTTGTACTCGGACTGCATAGGAAACAAAAAGGCAACCGTCCTGACTCTGGATGCTCATAAAGCTTTTGATTCAATTGAGTGGGTTTATCTATTTCATGTTCTCAAATTATTTGGGTTGGGAGAATTTTTTTAAAAATGGGTTAAAATAATTTATTTTACACCAAAATCATATGTCATAACTAATGTAATATCGGATAGTTTTGAATTGCATTGTGGCGTGAGACAGGGCGATTGCTTTTCGCCCTTACTTTTCAATTTGGCCCTAGAACCACTGGCTATTGGTTTAAGAATGAACTCTAATATTAAAGGATTTTCAGTGGGCACATCAGAGAGTCTCATTTCACTTTATGCAGATGATGTACTTGTTACACTTACTGAGCCAGAAATTGCATTACCACTTCTTTTAGAATATGTAGACTCTTTTGGTAAAATATCTGGTTATAAAATAAACTGGTCCAAAAGCGAGCTTATGTTTCTAGGAGATAATGTGAAGATCAATCAAAACCCAGTTAAAGTTGCAGAAAACTATATATCCTATCTCGGCTTAAAAATATCTAAAAATTATGAATCATTACTAAAATGGAACTTTACTGAAGCTTTTGAGAAACTGAAAGTGTGTATAGAGTATTGGAGGACCCTACCCCTCTCTGTTAGGTAGAGTGATGCTATCAAAATGATTACCCTGCCAAAATGTACCTAATGTTGTGGAATTTCTGACCTTTTGAACTATATTTCGTGTCTATTAAGAATGTCTGCTCATTTTCATTTCTCTTCTATTCTGTGCAATTGAATGGTCCAGGAGTGGGACAAAGTGAATATTAAGTCGTGCCAACCTGTCTACAGAATGTTTAGATTGTCCAAATATGACTAAGAGATACAAAGTTGTTTTGGAACAGACAAGCCAAAACAAACAAATCCGTGACGCACGAAGACCCAGATAAAGATGGAGAGGAGACCAGGACTGAGAGAGATTGTGGCTTGTGTGTGTCTTGTGTGCTCCGGAGTACATTTTGTCTGTCTGCACGGACAACTTAATTCAACCTGCACTTTGGATAATGGGTAAATACATTTGTTGTACTAAACTACTTTTGTTGCCTGTTTAAGCTTCGGACAATCCACTACACAAATTGGCGTCACGAACAGGATGGCCCAGAAACTACAGGTCGACAGCCGCTCCCGCTCTCTCTGTCAGGCAGACAATGTGTTGCACGCGCGCATCACAAGGTAAGCAGTTTGCTTTAAAGTGTAAACATTTTCTGCCTGGAGAGAACGTGATCGATAAGCCTAATTGCTGAACCTGTTTTTGATAAAAGATAGGTTTAGTCAGGTTCTCCAAAAACAACCTGGAATGGGGTAAATTATGGTTGGATTGAGTTGTTTTATATGTGATTATTTGTCTGTGTGTTTGTTGAAAACTTGTGATTTCTTGTTTTTAACATAAGGGGATTGTTATTAGAATTTTGGTGGTTTGGAGTGTTGAAAGCATAGACGATGTGAGACGAAAAATTTCTTTTAACCTCTCCCTCCTTTGTCGTTGTCGGCAAAGGAGGCTTCTTTCTGCAAGTGCACCAGGTTAGCCGGAGTTGGACACAACGAAATTAAAGGCAAGGTTTGCTAACTGGTGTGACATTTGGCCCACAAAATTTTATGACGTCTATGAAGGTGCGACATATCTGTCTATGTGGAAACTGCGTGGCCGGGTAAAAAGCCTGATATTATGTGATCGTTCAGTGATTCCGGTAAAGGAGATCAACTGAGCCAAGTTGTCACGAATTTGGAAATTTGCTGCAGATAGACAGGTAGAGATCGGGCTGCATATGGTAGAGCTTTGGTGAAACTTGGTGAAACTGTATGGACTGACCAGACACAATGTACTGTAGGATTGTTGGGTGATTGCCAGTGGTCCTATGGCGCCTTAGAGGCCGGTTATCCGTGTTGGTCAGGGAGTAAAAACAGGTGTTGCTCCGCTGAACGGGTTAATTGCCGTTGTATGAGTAAGAAGGGACCTGCAGGTTGTGTTATGAGACGGCCGGTTCCACAAGCACGCGTGCATTAGTTGTTTATATTTGTCCGGACATGTGGTGGTATTTTACATTTGTAAATGTGTGTGTATAATGATGAATGTTGAGCAGTGTGTATGTGTGCTTAGTGATTCAGTTTATGTTGGTGCATTTAAATATGTGCGTAATTTAATAACATTTGTGTAGCACCAGCTGCAGGTTTTATCTGTGTTATTTCACTCTTCTGAAAGGCAAGCATACTCCCTCCCTTCACGCTTTTGTTAGAGTTCCCTCACACTTTTTTCGCACCCCCGCTGATCTGCAAAAGCTGGGAAATTGTCCAAAATGTGTGTGATTGTGAGAAAATAGACAAAGTTATGTACAGAAAACATATGAGTGAATGATCCATCCATATAATTATCTTCTTCCGCTTATCAAGAGGTTGTATCGCGGAGGCAGCAGCCTAAGCAGGGAAGTCCAGAATTCCCCCCCCCCTTGGCTATTTGTCCATCTAAGAGTGAATGATAAATGTTGTTTCTTATTATTAAGGTTCTGATATGATACAGCTGTGCTCCTGGATGAGAAAAATATTTGACTGTTGCATTTATTTTGAACTGTGCTGGTGATTGTAACTGTGTGACACTATAGTTTGTAAGAAGGCTGTCGCTCTTTGGTGAAAGATGTGTGTGCGTGTGACTCAGTAAGAAAAAAAATAAAAAAATAAAAAAATAAATAAGGAGTCTCTGCTGGAAGACATTTTGAGATAAGAAGGTGTCGTTGTGTGACAGCTGCACGTTAGACGTGGGCCGAAGAGGTGTGACACTGTTAGCATAGCATTGAGCTAGGTTAGCATATGTACAGGTTAGCATTGGATTAGATTAGCATTGAGCTAGGTTTAAAAATATATATATATATATAGTGGACAGCTGTACTCAATCTGAAGAGAGGGCTGACAGGTTGGTTTTGATAATAGGAAAAATAAAATATACTGTATATGAATAAATAAACATTTAAATATCAATACATACATTTGGACTGGGACATTGAAGCATTGTTAAATTCATTAGTCATTAATTATGTGTGTAATATACTGTATTGAATAGCCTTGTTGCTTATCTGATCCATCCAGTTCCTGTGTGGAAGTTGAGACGAACACACCCATGCACGCACATCATAGAGTAGGACACATTGTAGCTTTGAATTAATAATGATATAGCAAACACATTAAATAAAGTTAAATAAGTAAATTCAATAAAATTGAATTAAATTTAATAAAGGTAAAATGATTATTTAATTATATTGACATTTTAATTATTTCAAGAATAATCACGATGAAGTAAAATTTAAATTTATATTCTAAAACATCTAAAAAACATCTGTGCAACTGTGAATCATAGAGTCTGAGGAAGTACAGATAAGAGATGCCAGACCCAGCGCCATAGTCAAAACAAAACGTGGAGAAGCGCTAAACAAACTAATCAGAGGACACCAAAATATGAGAACTTAAGTAAACAGATAGCAAGTAAACCAGAAATAATAATGTAAATAAATAACAGAGAAAGCAAATTTCTATGTGACATTGAGGCATGTAGAATTACATGTAGAGAATAAAAGTAAATGGAAAATAAATATATAAATATTACAATAGAATAAAATAAAAAGCAACAATAAGAATAAAAATACAACAGTAAAATAAGAATATAACGAGATAAGCTAGACAGTAGTGACCATGTTATAAAAAAGCATTGCACTGTTATTGTTTTACATCCCCTGTCATCCTAGCCCAGAGAGGAGTTGTACAGTCTAAATGACATGTGTGAAAAATGATTTTTTATAGTCTAAATCAGTAGTTCTCAAAGGAGGGTATGGTGTTTCCGCCCGGACAAAAAGGGGGTTACTTGAAGGTATGCCAAGGGGTACGTGAGATTTTTAAATATTCTAAAAATAGCAACAATTCAAAAATCCTTTATAAATATAATTATAGAATAACACTTCAACAAAATAAATATTTAGAATTAAGTTCACAAGTCCACTATTACAATATCCAAAGAAGGTTGATGATTGATTATATGTATAGAAATCTTTAGTATAATTTAATCACTTGTTTAATTTTTAAAACGTTTTAGTTATTCTTATATCTTTTTTTGTTGTCCAAATAGTTCAAGTAAGACCACAACAAATGAGCAATATGTTGCACTGTTATACAATTTAATAAATCAGAAATTGATGACATTATGCTGTATTTTATTTCTTTATTTTCCGGGAAAAAAGGTTGAAAACCATTGCTCTAAATTGGATTATTGTGTTTGTATTGTGAGAGAAGGAGAGAGAGTGAGAGAGAGTGTTTGTATTGTGAGAGAAGGAGAGAGAGTGAGAGAGAGAGGAAGAGAGAGCAGGTGAAGGAAGATTGAGGGTGAAGAGGATGGTTTGAGAAAATATGGGAAAAGGATGTTTATAACCTTACGTTACGTGAATGGTTTCTAGGAGAACAGAAAATAGAAACATTGTGTGAAGTGTAAGGAAGAGATGGATACAGGATGTTGTTTGTAAAGGAAAACGAAAGTGAAGAAAAGATGAGAAAGTGACAAATGAAGGTATTCGTAAATGGTATGCTGTTGATTGTGGTTAGCTGCAAGTTTGTTTATTTGTTTGTTTGTTTAGTTGTTTGAGTGAAATGGGAAGAAATCAATAGGAATAATTACATGCAAAATGGAATAAAACTATGAGTGCAATAGATAATGAATGAATAAATGAGATACGTTTATTTTGGTCATATTATCGGTTGATAATAAGAAAAAGAATGACCGAAAAAGGAATAGGCGGAAGCCAAAGCTTATATTGGCCTATCCTATACATTCACTGAACATTAAATTACCTGGAACATCAACGTTAAAAATGAAAGTAATTGTTACTATATTTTATTATGTTAAAAAAACTTTACTTTTCAAGGGTCTCTTAAACCATAACAAAAAACTACATGTGTTCAGCTCATCACTGAGGATGGTACATCATTTAACTCCTAGAACTGAAATACATTTGTATTTTTTATTTTTATTTTACTTGACCTATTTCAAAAATCAATATCCCCCGTAAATGATAGTTTTCTCCTCATAATGTAAATAAGCTAAGAATACAAACTGGAAGGCTGTTGTTCTTTACTCGAAACATAATTGCCATTGTTTAAAAAATAGATTATCTGAACATTTAACACATTATAACTTATAAAAAATGGATCGGTATGATCATAGTAGCATGCTTTGTGTATTATTGAAATGAGCCTTTTAAGTTTAAGTACTGGGTCTATATTTCTTCTATAAACATTTCCCCAAACGTCAAAACAATGTTACATATGGAAAAATAAATGAATAATATAACGTGCAGATTTCTTGTTCAGCATGTGTTTTACTTTATACCGAATAGCAATGGATTTGAATATTTTTCTTTAATATGTTCAATATGCGGCTTCCAACATATTAATGATCAATTATTATTCTCAAGAATGTAGTTCATATACTCTGTCAATTTCCACTTGATTCAACTTTAATTTTTGTTTCACAATTTGACTTTGCACCACTAAACACCACAAATTTAGTTTTGTTATCATTCAATGATTACTTATTAATATTAAATATTTTTTTAGTTGAATCAACGCGACCTCGATTTTCCTCAACGCTTTCTTCAAGTCTTCTCCGGAACAATATACATTTGTATTATCTGCAAACGTAATACATTTAATTTATTAAGATACTGAACAAATATCATTTAAATTAAGTATAAATAGTTTAGGTCCCATCTGGGGTGCACCCTGGACAGGTCGTCACCTCATCACAGGGCCAATTTAGTCTTATTAATTTCCACATATTGAGATCTATTACTTAAAATAACTACTTAACCACTAATGTGAAACACCTTTCTAATTTATGGGAGTATTGGGATGGGATTGAGGAAGATGTCTGCTGTGGTGGAGGTGAGTTTTTGGAAATGAATATAATAAAAAGTAAGTTTTAAGGCGGTATACTTTAAAGTGTAGTCTGACAATTGAAAGTTGGAGTATTTTTATTTGTATTTAAAAATTGCATTACACCATACTTCTGGGTGTTGAGCTAAAAGAGGATAATGGCATAACAGAATAAATGAAGGAGACACACCAAATCTCAACAGCTTTCAGTTAGCTATAGATTTTGAGAGTATAATGCGAATAACTATAACTTTACAACCATTTGCTGTGAATAGTGTTGAATAATAATTACAAATAACAGCCTACATTAATAATTAGAATAAGAGCTGATATGTAAAGTGTTAAAAAGAGGAGAAGTGTGATTCGGCCTGGCGCTTAGAGCATGGCCTTGTGTGTTTGTTGTGACTAGGTTGGATAACCAGACGGAGAAAAGCAAGGCAAGGCAACTTTATTTGTATAGCACTTTTCATACACAAGGCAGACACAAAGTGCTTCACAGACAACAAAGTGAAATGAAAGAAAATAAAAGCAAAATTAAAATGCAGACAATAAAAATAAAAACAGTGCGGACGTTAAAAGGTAAAAGATTAAAAGATTTAGCTGAAAGCTAAGGAGAAACGAGAATAAAAACATTATTTTGTTTTGGAGAATATCACGCACAGCGGGAGGTCAGAGTGCAAGCATGACAGCTTGCTCGAACCTACTGATAGACAAATGATAGTTTAAATTAACTTATAGATAATCTTTAAGTGAATTAAAAGGGTACTTAAATATACATGTAGTACGTATAATCTTTGAATTAGGGTTATTGATTAACTTTTAATGGAATAATTAAGGCTGTGATTTAAACGAGATGTGCAAAATTGAACTAAGCAAGAGGATAACGACAAGGCTGTGACAGAGCAGCAAGGAAACAACTCCTTAAAATATAGATCGCTTAAACTAAATGTCAGGGAACCGAGAGGATAAGAAAACAATGGGTGTACATGTTTTGAGTTCCAAATTCTGGAGGGAAGAAACCTCAACAAAACGTAAAACCAGATAGACGGACTTGGGTGGTAGTCGCGGTTGTCCTAGGTCAAGCTAGGGTGGAAACTGTTATGCAGCCGGGGGTCTGCCAACTTCTCTAAACAAGACAAGCTCCAAAGTTGTAGCCAGAACATGCTCACAAAAAATACAGGTGTGACAGAGGACGCCCACAGCAGGACGAAAAGCAGGAGATACAAACAGACCCCTGCTGGACATAAGTGTCAACGGACAATGTTATCAGTTCATGATTGACAATGGTGACAATCTTTGAAGCATTCCTTTGTGGTCAACCTGCACACACCTTGTAATGACCTGCTTTACGAAATGTGCCCTGACAATCCAATACCGCACAGAAGGAACTTCCTGATGTTGCCTGACAGCACGACATCAGATGACAACTACTGGGGACGCCTCCCAGGAACGAATGGAGGACGGGGACTGCTCCAACTGTCCTAGCACTGGCTGACTGAGGTGCGTCCGTGTGCCCTGCCACCCAAACCGCCAAAGTGTATGATCACCAATTAGACGACTCATAGTAGGAGCCCTCTGACTCTTATATATGGTGGGACTCAAGGTATGGCCGCTCATGTGAACTATCCTTACAACAATTAGCATGGTATAAGATGGACAATTGCTGTCCCACATTGTTCCCTTGTCCTCTGTCCTGCCTTCGAAACTAAAGATTTAGGTCGAATGATTAAAACAGGGCGTAGCTGGCGCTGATTGGAACGATACGCAAATACCACATTTTCAATTATTTCGGTTGTCTGGTAAAAACATACCTATGGGCTGCAATTTGGATACTCCTGCTGTAGGCTACAAGGAGCTAGCAGCTACACAACAGCTGAGCTAAAATAACAAATTTAAGCATATTAAATATTTATAGTTGCTTATTACATACACAAAGTCGCAGAGAGACAGAAGTGTCCGCATCATTAAACTTTCTACAACAGGAAACATACTGAACAAATCCAGCAGTTACTGTCAGACTCTAATCTGGGATACATTGTCTATCAGAGACATGGTTAAAACCCACAACACCTTTCGTTCTAATTAATGTCCCGGGGTACAAGATTACAGAAAAAACAGATAGAGTGACAAAGGGAAAACATTAAAAGTAGATCAATTTGAGTATGCTAAAATTAAAATCACATTTTCCTCAGAAATGTATTTCAAGGTAATTGTAGTATACCGACCGACCACAGCTAAAGACATTTTTCTCGATTCATTTTCAGACATCCTCAAACAGCATAGTATGAAAGAAGTAACGTCATGGGGGACGTTAATCTGGACTGGTTAAATAAAACGCGTAGAAAGAAACTTAAGGATATTATAAACGGCTTTTACATCAGTGTTTTTCAACCACTGTGCCATGGCACACCGTGAGATACAGTCTGGTGTGCCGTGGGAGATGATCTAATTTCACCTATTTGAGTTAAAAATTGTTTTTGCAAACCAGTAATTATAGTCTGCAAATGATGTGTTGTTGTTGAGTGTCGGTGCTGTCTAGAGCTCGGCAGAGTAACCGTGTAATACTGTTCCATATCAGTAGGTGGCAGCAGGTAGCTAATTGCGTTGTAGATGTGGGAAACACCGGGAGGCAGTGTGCAGGTAAAAAGGTATCTAATGCTTAAATCAAAAATAAAGAAAAGGTGAGTGCCCCTATGAAAAGGCATTGAAGCTTAGGGAAGGCTATGCAGAACGCAACTAAAACTGAACTGGCTACAAAGTAAACAAAAACAGAATGCTGGACGACAGCAAAGACTTACTGTGGAGCAAAGACAGCGTCCACAAAGTACATCCGAACATGATATGACAATCAATGTCCCCACAAAGAAGGATAAAAACAACTTAAATATTCTTGATTGCTAAAACAAAGTAGATGCGGGAAATATCGCTTAAAGGAAGACATGAAACTACTACATGAAAATACAAAAAAAAAAAGAAGACAAAAAGCCACCAAAATAGGAGCGCAAGACCAGAAGTAAAACACTACACACAGGAAAACAGCAATAAACTCAAAATAAGTCATATCCAATAATTTCGACAACGATTTTTTACTGTCAACTGAGTTTCATTTTTAAATAATTTCTGCTGGTGGTGTGCCTCCGCATTTTTTCAACGGAGAAAATGTGCCTTGGCTCAAAAAAGGTTGAAAAACACCGTTCTACAGGATACAAATGATAAGCAGCCCTAATATAAATGATACTACAACTACTACTAGAATTACAATTGGATGACAAAAATCAAAGAGATCATCTGTAAATACACTAATACAAAACCAGAAGAAGAGTGCTAAAATAAAAATACCTTGGATTAATAAAACAATTTGGATTCTAATAAGACATCGGGACTCAGCTCTCATAAGAGCAATTATAACAGGTCTAAATACAGATCGTATGATTTTAAAAGTAATGAGGAACAAAGTTACAATGTTTATGCGGAAGTCTAAGGCTGACTTTCACTTAAAATTAATCAAAGCTGCAAAAGGGAACATTAGACAGTTATGGAAAACCACGTACAAACTTACGGGAAGAGAGCAAACAAGAAACAACACTATAACATTAAATATCAATGGCGCTACTATCGCAGACAGTCTGGACATAAGTAATAATTTTAATGAACATTTCATCCAGTCTGTACAAACCCTGAATAAAAAGTCCCTCAAAATCAGTGCAAATAATTGTCATTTACACAGGATGGACTAAATTTAGAATTAACAAATGAAACAAAGTTAAACAAAATCTTCCCTGCATTATCAGACTCACAATCTAGAGATATATGTACGGGTTGGACACTATCTTCCTAAAAACGTATAAGGATAGTCTTATTGCTCTTATAACAACAATTGATAAATAAATCAATAACGGAAAACACTTTCCCTACCACGTCGAGAAACTGCTACTATAATTAAATCCATAAAGCAGGAAATAAAGAAGACATGAACAAATACAGACCAATTAGCCTTCTCCCCGTTATAACAAAAGGAATAGAAAATTTGAAGTTAAAAAGTGGCTTTGGAGCAATCAAAGCTGCTCACTCTGTCACTAAGAGGGGCATTATGTTGACACATCAACTTAATGTGGAGTATATTTATCCATGAGAGCATTTTTGTTGTAAATTGTGAGGTATGGCTGTTAAAATCTTAGTTGTTTTTATGAATGATGACAGATGTGAACAAGAGCATGTATGGTCTTTGTGTGATGATGTAAATAAGGTGTGGTTGTATTGTATGGTAAGTATGTGTCGATGAAGGGGCATTTGGTGACTTTTCTTAAAATTGATTACATGCTATAGTATGATTATTTGTTGATTATTAATTATTAGGAATGTATATATATATTATTAATTATGGTAAATTAGTGTCATAAATGTATTGCTTGATTTGTGGATACCTTTAATTTAGGTAGCCAGGGACTGCAGATGGAAAGTAGCTATTTAGATATAATCTGGTACAGAACATATCTGTTTCTGAACTTAATGTTTCTGTGCATTGTCCCATCATAGATAGGCTAAATTGAATACAACTACATAGTGAATTATTGAGGCCACAATAATTCACTAGGTGTTGTAAAATATCAAAGTACTATTGCAAAAGCGAACAGTGACCTCAAACATGACCTGTCCTCCGCCTCTGTTCTTGCTGCACTTGACTATCAGCTGCCTTTTCTTTTTTTTAGATGTTTCTGAAACTACTACTACTACCACTACTACCACTACTACTACTACTATTACTATTACTACGACTAACACTGTCCCTGTTTCAGGAACAGAGGGGGGAGGTGAGTTTGGATTGGGTCAAGTTTGAGCGTGTTGAGGTTTTATTTAATCGATATGATCAATCCGGTACAAGGATAAAGGAACGTAAGGATTTAGATTGACAATTGCAGTGGTTGGCGGAAGCAACCCCAACCTCAAAGGAGGATGCCAATTCAGTAATTAAATGTTTTGTGAATGATGTAATATCCCGACATGGTTTCCCCAAAAAGATTAGGTCAAACAACGGCAACCATTTTAAGAAAACAGGTTATCATCTTCAGTCACAAGATCAGCCCTTCCCAGGACCAGCAGCTTCCTAGGAAGGCGGAAAGACCATGAGACCAAAATGGTATGTTTGCAAAATGTAGAATTTGTGTGCCAGTTCCTCTGTGCAGATTTGAGGATGAAAGCAGCCACTCCAGATTCCCTTGCACTCGCTGAGAGGGGCACGGTCAAAGCCAATCCAGGACCAACACCCGATACCTGACTGGAAGGAACCGAGAGGAGAGACAACACCTTGCCAGCGATGACGAGAACGACTAAGGTTGCCAGCCAATATGTGTCCGTCGGGACTCCAGCAGCTGTGGAAGGAGGTGTCGGGAGTGCAGAAGCAGCGAGGAGGCCTTGAAGCAAGCCGAGGGCCTGGACCAAAGCCCAAACGCCCCATACTCTGCCCCAGCCTTCCCCAAAGCCCCCACAGCTCCAACTCTACCTCAATTTTCCCCAAAGCGGCCAGCGCACACATGCCATTAAACAGTCAGCCCAATGGACAGAACCACACCCCAAGAAGAGACAGAGACAGACTGTTTGAGTGGATCTCTTTCTTCACCAAGGCAGCCAAAAGCCGAACGAGGTGTCGGCAGGCCACCAGCCTGAGGCACCACCGAGCCATCTACGCGAGCACTAATCAAACATGGACTCATACGAAATTCAGTTATGTGTTCAAAATCAATTGGTAATTAACAATATTGGTAACTACATTCATTGCAAATGCCGGAAAAAATATTTTTGCAAATGTCCTACAGTCATAAGTCTATATACATTCATCTAATTATGTTCAATGATGTTCATGATCAAAGTATTTGTTATTCCTTTACTAAATCAAAGGGTAGGCCACTAATTGTGTTCTGTGAGATGGTAACAGCGATCGCTCTGTAGGAGGGTCATAGACGGAATTTTCGCTTTGTATAAAAACATTGAGGTTTTTGCCTCTATCTGTGGTAGAGATTTAAGTTAGTGGCCTACGTCAGAAATCGATATTATCCAGGGTTTTAGAACCCTGGAAGAGGGGAATGTTGTGGAATTTCTGACCTTTTGAACTATATTTCGTGTCTATTAAGAATGTCTGCTCATTTTCATTTCTCTTCTATTCTGTGCAATTGAATGGTCCGGGAGTGGGACAAAGTGAATATTAAGTCGTGCCAACCTGTCTACACACGAAGACCCAGATAAAGATGGAGAGGAGACCAGGACTGAGAGAGATTGTGGCTTGTGTGTGTCTTGTGTGCCCCGGAGTACATTTTGTCTGTCTGCACGGACAACTTAATTCAACCTGCACTTTGGATAATGGGTAAATAAATTTGTTGTACTAAACTACTTTTGTTGCCTGTTTAAGCTTCGGACAATCCACTACACTATCTTTTTCAAAATTGACCAATTCTAATTCCTGCAGATTTTTTCCAAAAACTTGAATCTTTAGTTTTAGATTTTGTGTGGGAATATAAAAAACGCAGAATATCTAAAAAGCACTTATTCAGATCTACAAAGGAAGGGGGACTGGGTCTTCCAATGTTCAAAAATTATTATTGGGCATCAAATCTGAAGCATTGACCTATTGGAAGATGGGGTTCCCAAAGAATGAATCACTTAATTCTGCTCCCTTGTGGCTGAAATTTGAACTGCAGTCATTAGTTAAACCTTACACATCATTGCTATCTCTACTTTTTACTAAACCAGTCTCTTCTATTAAATCAACAAGCCATAGTGTAGTAGTAAGAAATTCTATCAAAATTATTTCTCAAATTAAAAAACAATTGAATATTTCCAAAGTAACTATGTATTCACCAATGTGTCACAACCATGCATTTACTCCATCGATAAGACAGAATTTTTTTAAACTGGTACTTAAATGGAATTAAATGCATAAAAGACATGTATGTCAAGGACAGTCTTGCGTCATTTGAGCAATTGCGAATCAAATTCAATTTGTCCCAATTCAGTTGGTTTTCCTATTTGCAGGCAAAAAAATGTATTAAAGAAAACATTTCAAAATCTCAGCTGGTAAACGAAAAACACCCTCTCTTAGAATTACTAAATTTATCACCCACAAGTAAAAAGCTTATCGCCAAATTTGCCAGCTGCTTCATTATGCCCATGACATCAGCAGACTGTGTTAAAAGAGCATGGGAACAGGAACTAAGAACAACAATACCCAAACAGCAATGGGAACGGACACTCTCTCAAATTCACAATTGCTCAATTAACAGCAGACTTAGACTCATACAGTTTAAAGTGATTCATCGTTTTTACTACTCCAAAGTCTTATTACACAAATTTTATCCTGATACATCTCCACTTTGTGATAAATGTAAATCTGCTGAAGGATCACTGTCTCATTCGTTTTGGGAATGTCCAATTATTCAATCATTTTGGTCCAGCATTTTCTTTTTTTACTCGGGGGTATATCAGAGAAAACTTGTCCCTGACAGGGATATAATCTTGTTTGGGTGGTCTTCAGAAACACAAAAACTTCCAAAATATATTACAGCTGTGTTGCTGCTCGGGACGGTCTTGGCCAAAAAACTCATTCTCAAAGACTGGAAAAGCCCATCTGCACCCAACTTCAGGAACTGGCTAAATGAACTTGTGAATGTAATGACTCTTGAAAAAATAAGATTTAAAACTCTGCAAGTATGAATAAATGGGAACTAACCTGGAAACCTTTACTGACATATATTGAATCATAATTTAGACATCTAAGGAAAAAAAGAAAAAAAGAAGAAAAAAACAACAAAAAAAACTGCCATCTTTTTTGTAGTGTATTCCTTTTTTATCATCTTTATTATTTTCTGTATTGATCCTACACTATTATTGTTTTTTTTGTTTTTTTGTTACTCCTGATATGGCTTTGCCACGGTTTACTTGCTTATTTATTTTTATTTTTTTTGTGCCTTTTTATTTTGTATTGTTTTGCATCTGATCAACTTTTGTGACTTTCCTTTTCTTTTTTAAGTGTGAACGGTGGAGAGGTCCTCGAGAGGTGATCTTGGGATCACTTCCTGAGGATCCTTGATGCCGAGGAATGTTCATCCATCTTGCTATGGACTGGATAGCCTGCTGATCCTGAGCCAGAGCGGGATGGATGGATATATATATACAATATCTGGGTATATTTTTCTAATAATGTTTATACTGTAAACCTTGAGTTGTTAAAGTTTAAGTGCACCTCTCTCCTCAAGTGTGCATGTGAGTGTGTATGAGTGGATGTGTGATTGTATGAAGGCTTTGCGTGAGCAAAGTATGACTGTTAAATGAGATTTTAACTGTAAAATTCAATAAAAATATTTGCAAAAAAAAATACAGCAGTGACGTGCGGTGGCTAGTGAGGCACTGACTTCATCACAGTCAGATTTACAAAAATATGAACCCTAAAGAGTATCTTATTCACCATTTGATAGGCAGCAGTTAACGGGTTATGTTTAAAAGCTCATACCAGCATTCTTTACACATACAAACTGTAGCACACAAAAAAGCACATTTAACTAAAAAAAACGTTATTATGGTCTTACCTTTACTTATAACATGCGCCGCTCCTTCTGAACAAAAGCATCGATAACTTGTTAATAGAAGTCTTCCTTATCTTTCTTCAGTTCTAAAAGTCTCTCTGTCTCGATGGAGATCACTGCCAGGGAAGAAAGTCGTCCTTGATAGGTCCTCTTCCGACTGTATGTTTTGATTCTTTTCAGTGCTGAGAATGACCGCTCCGCTGATGCTGTAGTAGCTGGAACAGTGAGCACTAGCTGGAGTAACTTTGTCGCCTCAGGAACAGTTTGGATGAGGTCCTTCTGGGCCAAAAAGCTGAGAAGCTGTCCAGGAGATTTACATTCATCCCTCAACGTTTGTGAGCTATACAGTCCAACAAGATCCGCCTTTAGTTGCACAAAGTCAAAGAATCTGCCATATTTTGACAGGCTCTGCAGTTTTGTGTCATCAAAATGTTTTGACATTTCACTGAATTTTGAACAATCAACCAAACCAAGGAAAGCCACCTCACCAAAATGATCAAACCTAGCCTTCATTTGATAGCTTATGTCATCCAGAATGTTACAGAACACACGTTTTCGTTCAAATCTAATTGACTGTCTGCCTCCACTCTCTGCCAAATCGGTCACAGAAACTTTTGAACTCCAGTCTCATGCACTCGTGAGCGTGTAGTGGATTGTCCGAAGCTTAAGCAGGCAACAAAAGTAGTTTAGTACAACAAATTTATTTACCCATTATCAGAAGTGCAGGTTGAATTAAGTTGGCCGTGCAGACAGACCACATGTTACTCCGGAGTAAACAAGACACACACAAGCCAAAATCACTGTCGAGTTCCGGTCTTCTGCCATTTTTTATATGTCTCTTGTGCGTCATTGTTTGTTATCTAATGCGTCACGACTGTTTTGTTTTGGTTTTGTCTGTTCCAAAACAACCTTGTATCTCTTAGTCATATTTGGAAATTCTAAACATTCTGTAGACAGGTTGGCACAACTCCATATTCACCTTTGTCCCACTGGCACAGAATAGAAGAGAAATTAAATGAGCGTACATTCTTATTAGACATGCAATATAGGTCAAAGGTCAGAAATTCTACTACATACCCGCCTTCCAGGGTCTTAAGACCCTGGACCAAAACAATTTCTGATGTAGACCACTCAGTTAAATCTCTACCACAGATAGAGGCAAAAACCTCAATGTTTTTATACGAGGCAAAAATTCTGTCTATGACCCTCCTTCAGAGCGATCGCTGTTACCAGCCTGCAGTAAAACCATCTCACAGAACACAATTAGTGGCCTACCCTTTGATTTAGTAAAGGAATAACAACTACTTTGATCATGAACATCATTGAACATAAATAGATTAATGTATATAGACTTATGACTGTAAGACATTTGCAAAAATATTTTTCCCGGCATTTGCAATGGATGTAGTTACCAATATTGTTAATTACCAATTAATTTTGAACACACAACTGAATTTCGTATGAGTCCATGTTCGATTAGTGCTCGTATAGATGGCTCGGTGGTGCCTCAGACTGGTGGCCTGCCGACACCTCGTTGGGCTTTTGGCTGCCTTGGTGAATAAAGAGATCCACTCAAGCAGTCTGTCTCTGTCTCTTCTTGGGGTGTGGTTCAGTCCATTGGGCAGACTGTGCAATGGCATGTGCGCGCTGGCCGCTTTGGGGAAAAGCTGAGAAAAAGTTGGAGCTGTGGGGGCGGGGGCAGAGTATGGGGCGTGGGGCTTTGGTCCAGGCCCTCGGCTTGCTTCTAGGCCTCCTCACCGCTTCGGCCCTCCCGACACTTCTTTCCACAGCTGCTGGAGTCCCGGTGGACACATTGGCTGGCAACCTTAGTTGTTCTCGTCATCGCTGGCAAGGTGTTGTCTCTCCTCTCGGTTCCTTCCAGTCAGGTATCGGGTGTTGATCCTGGATTTGCTTTGACCGTACCCCTCTTAGCGAGTGCAAGGGAATCTGGAGTGGCTGCTTTCATCCTCAAATCTGCACAGGGGAACTGGCACACAAATTCTACATTTTGCAAACTTACCATTTTGGTCTCATGGTCTTTCCACCTTCCTAGGAAGCTGCTGGTCCTGAGAAGTGCTGATCTTGTGACTGAAGAAGATTAACCTGTTTTCTTAAATTAGGTGCCGTTGTTTGACCTAATCTTTTTGGGGAAACCATGTCGGGATATTAGATCATTCACAAAACATTTAATTACTGAATTGGCACCCTCCTTTGAGGTTGGGGTTGCTTCCGCCAACCACTGCAATTGTCAATCTAAATCATTACGTTCCTTTATCCTTGTACCGGATTGATCATATCGATTAAATAAAACCTCAACACGCTCAAACTTGACCCAATCCAAACTCACCTCCCCCCTCTGTCCCTCTCACAGGGACAGTGTTAGTCGTAGTAATAGTAATAGTAATAGTAATAGTAGTAGTAGTTTCAGAAACATACAAGAAAAAGAAAAGGCAGCTGATAGTCAAGCGCAGCAAGAACAGAGGCGGAGGACAGGTCATGTTTGAGGTCACTGTTCGCTTTTGCAATAGTACTTTGATATTTTACAACACCTAGTGAATTATTGTGGCCTCAATAATTCACTAAATAGTTGTATTTAATTTAGTCTATCTATGATGGGACAATGCACAGAAACATTAAGTTCAGAAACAGATATGTTCTGTACCAGATTATTTCTAAATAGCTACTTTCCATCTGTAGTCCCTGGCTACCTAAATTAAAGGGATCCAAAATCAAGCAATAAAATTATGACACTAATTAATCATAATAAATATTTACATTCATAGTAATCAATAATTAATCAAAAAATAATCATACTGTAGCATGTAATCAATTTTAAGAAAAGTCACCAAATGCCCCTTCATGGACACATACTTAACATACAATACAACCACACCTTATTTACATCATCACACACAGACAATACCTGCTCTTGTTCACATCTGTCATCATTCGTAACAACAACCAAGCTTTTAACAGCCATAACTCACAATTTACAACAAAAATGCTCTCATAGATAAATATAATACTCATTAAATGGATGTGTCAACATAATGCCCCTCTTCGTGACCGTGTGAGCAGCCTTGATTGCTCCAAAGCCACATTTTAACTTCAAAATTTCTATTCCTTTTGTTATAACGTGGAGAAGGCTAATTGGTCTGTACATGTTCTGGTCTTCTTTATTTCCTGCTTTATGGATTTAATCGTAGTAGCAGTTTCTCGACGTGGTAGGGAAAGTGTTTTCCGTTATGAATTTATTTATCAATCGTTGTTATACGAGCAATAATACAATCCTTATATGTTTTTAGGAAGATAGTGTCCAACCCATATATATATCTCTAGATCGTGAGTCTGATAATGCAGTGAAGATTTTGTTTAACTTTGTTTCATTTGTTAATTCTAAAATTAGTCCATCCTGAATAAATGACAATTATTTGCACTGATTTTGAGGGACTCTTTATTCAGGGTTTGCACAGACTGGATGAAATGTTCATTAAAATTATTACTTATGTCCAGACTGTCTGCGATAGTAGCGCCATTGATATTTAATGTTATAGTGTTGTTTCTTGTTGCTCTCTTCCCGTAAGTTTGTATCTGGTTTTCCATAACTTTCTAATGTTCCCTTTTGCAGCTTTGATTAATTCTAAGTGAAAGTCAGCCTTAGACTTCCGCATAAACATTGTAACTTTGTTCCTCCAAACTTTTAAATCATACGATCTGTATTTAGACCTGTTTTAATTGCTCTTATGAGAGCTGAGTCCCCATGTCTTTATTAGAATCCAAATTGTTTTATTAATCCAAGGTATTTTTATTTTAGCACTCTTCTTTCTGGTTTTGTATTAGTGTATTTACAGATGTTCTCTTTGATTTTTGTCATCCAATTGTAATTTTAGTAGGGCTGCTTATCATTTGTATCATTGTAGAAGCCGTTTATAATATCCTTAAGTTTCTTTCTATGTGTTTTATTTAACCAGTCCAGATTAACGTCCCCCGTGACGTTACTTATTTCACACTATGCTGTTTGAGGATGTCTGAAAATGAATCAAGAAAAATGTCTTTAGCTGTGGTCGGTCGGTATACTACAATTACCTTGAAATACATTTCTGAGGAAAATGTAATTTTAATTTCAACATACTCAAATTGATCTACTTTTAATGTTTTCCCATTCATAAATCATAATTCCTCCCCCCTTTGTCACTCGATCTGTATTTTCTGTAATCTTGTCCCCCGGGACATTAATTAGAACAAAAGTTGTTGTGGGTTTTAACCATGTCTCTGATAGACACGGTAATCCGGATTAGAGTCTGACAGTAACTGCTGTATTTGTTCAGTATATTTCCTGTGGTAGAAAGTTTAATAATGTGGACACGTTTGTTACTGAATACTTTCTACAGACTTCTGTCTCTCTGCGACTTTGTGTATGTAATAAGCAACTACAATTATTTGATATGCTTAAATTTTGTTTTAGCTCAGCTGTTGTGTAGCTGCTAGCTCTTTGTAGCCTACAGCAGGAATGTCCAAATTGCAACCAATAGCTTTGTTTTTAACAGACAACCGAAATAATTTAAAATGTGGTATTAGCGTATCGGTTCAATCAGCGGCAGCTACGCCCTGTTTTATCATTTGACCTAAATTTTTGGTTTCGTAGGCAGGACAGAGGGAACAATGTGGGTCATTAGTTGTCCATCTTACACCATTCTAATTGTTGTAAGGATAGTTCACATGAGCGGCCATACCATGAGTCCCACCATATATAAGAGTCAAAAGGCTCCTATTATGAGTTGTCTAATTGGTGATCATACACTTTGGCGGTTTGGGTGGCAGGGCAGACGGACGCACCTCCGTCAGCCAGTGCTAGGACAGTTGGAGCAGTCCCCGTCCTCCACTCGTTCCTGGGAGGCGTCCCCAGTAGTTGTCAGCTGATGTCGTGCTGTCAGGCAACATCAGGAAGTTCCTTCTGTGCGGTATTAAATTGTCAGGGCACAGTTCGTAAGCAGGTCATTACAAGGTGTGTGCAGGTTGACCACAAAGGAATGCTTCAAAGATTGTGTTGAACATTGTCCGTTGACACTTATGTCCAGCAGGGGTCTGTTTGTATCCTGCTGTTCGTCCTGCTGTCACACCTGTATTTTTTGTGAGCATGTTCTGGCTACAACTTTGGAGCTTGTCTTGTTCAGAGAAGCTGGCAGTCCCCCGGCTGCATATCTTTTCCACCCTCGCTTGACCTAGCACAACCGTGGCTACCACCCAAGTCCGTCTGTACGGTTTTACGTTTTGTTGAGGTTTTTTCCTCCAGAATTTGGAACTCAAAACATGTACACCCATCGTTTTCATATCCTCTCGGTTAGTTCAATTTTGCATATCACGTTTTAAAATTACAGTCTTAACTATCCCATTAAATGCTAATCAATAACTTAATTCAAAGATTATACGTACTACTTCATGTGTATTTAAATACCCTTTTAATTCACTTAAAGATTATCTATAAGTTAATTTAAACTATCATTTGTCTATCAGTAGCCGCGAGCAAGCTGTCATGCTTGCACTCTGACCTCCCGCTGTGCGTGATATTCTCCAAAACAAAAGAATGTTTTTATTCACGTTTCTCCTTATCTTTCAGCTAAATCTTTTAATCTTTTAACGTCCGCACTGTATTTATTTTTATTGTCTGCATTTTAATTTTGCTTTTATTTTCTTTCATTTCACTTTTTTGCATGAAAAACGCCACACAAACAAAGCTGCATATCCTTGCCTTGCCTGTCTCCGACTGGTTATCCAACCTAGTCACAACAAACACACAAGGCCATGCTCTAAGCGCCAGCCCTAATCACACTTCTCCTCTTTTTAACACTTTACATATCGGCTCTTATTCTAATTATTAATGTAGGCTGTTATTTGTAATTATTATTAAACACTATTCACAGCAAACAGTTGTAAAGTTATAGTTATTCGCATTATACTCTCAAAATCTGTAGCTAACTGAAAGCTGTTGAGATTTGGTTTGCCTCCTTCATCTCAGTGGCCTAGTGGTTAGAGTGTCCGCCCTGAGATCGGCAGGTCGCAAGTTCAAAACCCCGGCCGAGTCATACCAAAGACTACAAAAAATTTTGGGAGCCAAATCACCAAAAACGATTCCCGGGCGTATGGTATGGTGTACTGCAATGTCTAAATAAAACTATAAATTACTCCAAACTAAAATGTCAGACTGCACTTTAAAGTTACCTGACTTAAACTTACTTTTATTAAATTGATTTCCAAACTAACCACCACCACAGCAGACATCTTCCTCAATCCTATCCCAATACTCCCATAAATTAAAAGTGTTTCACAATAGTGGTTAAGTAGTTATTTTAAGTAATAGATCTCAATATGTAGAAATTAATAAGACTAAATCTTTACCAGAAAGAGTAACTTGACAGAGTATATGAACTAACTTCTTGAGAATAATAATTGATCATAAATATGTTTGAAGCCACATATTGAACATATTAAAGAAAAATATCCAAATCCATTGCTATTCGGTATAAAGTAAAACACATGCTGAATAAGAAATGTCTGCACATGTTATATTATTCATTTATTTTTCCATATGTAATATTGTTTTGAAGTTTGGGGAAATGTTTATAGAAGAAATATAGACCCAATACTTAAACTTAAAAGGCTCATTTCAATATTACACAAAGCATCATTGTTATGATCATACCAATCTATTTTTTATAAGTCATAATGTGTTAAATGTTCAGATAATTTAATTTTTTAAAACAATGGCAATTATGTTTCCGAGTAAAGAACAACAGCCTTCCAGTTTGTATTCTTAGCTTGTTTACATTATGAGGAGAAAACTATCATTTACGGGGGATATTGATTTTTGAAATAGGTCAAGTAAAATAAAATAAAAACACAAATGTATTTCAGTTTTAGGAGTTAAATGATGTACCATCCTCAGTGATGAGCTGAACACATGTAGTTTTTTGTTATGGTTTTGGAGACCCTTGAAAGGTAAAGTTTTTTGAACATTATAAAATATAGTAACAATTACTTTCATCTTTTAACGTTGATGTTCCAGGTAATTTAATGTTCAGTAAATGTATATCATAGGCCAATATAAGCTTTGGCTTCCGCCTATTCTTTGTTTCGGTCATTCTTTTTCTTTTTTGTTCTGTGTGTAAATGTGTATGATTGTTAATATGTCTAATTTACTGTTAAACTGCTCACACAACTTGGTTGATGGTTGATTATATGACCAAAATAAACCTATTTCATCTATTCATTCATTATCTATCGCACTCATAGTTTTATCCCATTTTGCATGTAATTATTCCTATTGATTTCTTCCCATTTCACTCAAACAACTAAACAAACAAATAAACAAACTTGCAGCTAACCACAATCAACAGCATACCATTTACGAATACCTCCATTTGTCACTTTCTCATCTTTTCTTCACTTTCGTTTTCCTTTACAAACAACATCCTGTATCCATCTCTTCCTTACACTTCACACAATGTTTCTATTTTCTGTTCTCCTAGAAACCATTCCTATAACGTAAGGTTATAAACATCCTTTTCCCATATTTTCTCAAACCATCCACTTCACCCTCAATCTGTTTTTTCACCTGCTCTCTCTTCCTCTCTCTCTCACTTTCTCTCCTTCTCTCACAATACAAACACAATAATCCAAAATAATCAGTCTTATAAAATAATTTTAGCTTTAGATATGATTTAGGGCAGTGGTTTTCAACCTTTTTTTTCCCCAGTAAAATAAAGAAATAAAATACAGCATAATGTCATCATTTTCTGATTTATTAAATTGTATAACAGTGCACCATATTGCTCATTTGTTGTGGTCTTACTTGACTTATTTGGACAAACAAAATAAGAATAACTAAAACGTTTTAAAAATTAAACCAGTGATTAAATTATAATAAAGATTTCTATACATATAATCAATCATCAACCTTCTTTGGATATTGTAATAGAGATCCATCTGGGCTCGTGAACTTAATTCTAAATATTTATTTTGTTGAAGAATTATTCTTCTATAATTATATTTATAAAGGATTTTGAATTGTCGCTATTTTAAAATATTTAAAATCTCAGATACCCCTTGGCATACCTTCAAGTACCCCCCTTTTTTGTCCGGGCGGAAACACCATATCCTCCTTTGAGAACTACTGGTTTAGCCTATAAAAAATCCTTTGTCTCATACATCATTAGACTGTACAACTCCTCTTTGGGGGGGCTAGGATGACAGGGAATGCAAAACAATAACAGTGCAATACTTTTTTATATCATGGTCGTTAATGCCTAGTTTCTCTTATTTTACTGTTCTATTTTTATTCTCCTTGTAATATTTTTCTATTTTGTTTCCATTTATACCATTATTAGTTACTGTTTACTTTTTACTTCTTCTTCCTGAGGGAACTCTCCTGAAGGAATCAATAACGTTTTATCTGTCTATCTATCTATCTATTACTAAGCACAATTCATGACGTCATGCTCATCTTGCAGACAGTTATTTCCATTTAGTTTTATTCTCTACATGTAATTCTACATGCACCAATGTCACATAGAAATTTGCTTTCTTTGTTATTTATTTACATTATTATTTCTGGTTTACTTGCTGTCTGTTTACTTAAGTTCTCATATTTTGGTCTGTCTTCCTTCTGATTAGAATTTGTTTAACGCTTCTCTACGTTTTGTTTTGACAATGGCGCTGAGTGTTGGCGACGCTTATCTGTACTTCTTCAGACTCTATGTTTCACAGTTTGCACAGATGCCCTTAGATGTATTAGAATATAAATTAAACTTTTATTTTATTGTGTGTTTATTCCTAAAAAAAAATTAAAATGTCAATGTATAATCAATTTATCTGTATCAAATTTAAATTCAATATTATTAATTTATTTGTTGTATAACTATTAATTCAAAGTTACAGTGTGTCCTACTCTACGATGTGCGTGTGTTTGTCTCAACTTCCACACAGGAACTGGATGGATCAGATAAGCAGCAAGGCTGTTCAATACAATATATTACACACATAATTAATGACTAATGAATTTAACAATGCTTCAATGTCCCAGTCCAAATGTATGTATTGATATTTAAATGTTTATTTATTCATATACAGTATATTTTATTTTTCCTATTATCAAAACCAACCTGTCAGCATTCTCTTCAGATTTGAGTACAGCTGTCCACTATATATATTTATATATTTTTTATTTATTTATTTATTTTTGTATTCTTTAAACCTAGCTCAATGCTAAACTAATCCAATGCTATGCTAACTCAATGCTAACTTAGCTTAATGCTATCCTAGCTCAATGCTATCCTAACATTGTCACACCTCTTCGGCCCACGCCTCACGCAGCTGTCACTCACACAGCCTCGCCACTTCTGACACACTCTTATCTCAAAATGTCTCCCAGCTGAGACTCCTTTTTTTTTTTCTTTCTTTATATGCGTCACACAGTCACTCACACAGAAAATTTACCAGCGAGCAAGAGCCTTTTTTCCCGTACTCAAAATCTCAGTGTGTAAAACAACTGTAATATCGCACAGTCACAATCACCAGTATAGTTTAAAACAAATTCAAATGACTGGAATTCGCTCGCAGCGCCAAAGAGGGGGAGCTTCCCTGCTTAGGCTGCTGCCTCCGCGATCCAACCTCTTGATAAGCGGGAGAAAATAATTATATGGATGGATCATTCACTCATGTGTTTTCTGTACATAACTTTGTCTACTTTCTCACACGCACACACATTTTAGACAATTTCCCAACTTTTACAGATAGCGGGGCTTTGAGAAAAAGCGTGAAGGGAGGTTGCGAGAGGGGGGGGGGGGAATGGGGGAATTAAACCAGATAAGAAACCAGGTGCTACACAAAAGTTATTAAATTACGCATATATCTAAATGTACCAACATAAACTGACTCACTCAATACACACACATTTCAGCATTCATCATTATACACACACATTGTTGAATTACAATACCACCCCATTGTCCGGACAAATATAAACAACTAATGCACGCGTGCTTTTGTGGAATCGGCCGTCTCATATCACAAAAACCAGGTTCCATCATTGCTCATAAAACGGCGAATAACCCGTTTCATTGGAGCAGCACCTGTGTTATCCTTCCTGACCAACACGGATAATCGGCCTAAGGCGCTGTAGAATTACCAGGAATCACCCACCAATCCTACAGTACATCGTGTCTGGTCAGTCCATATAGTTTCACCAAGGCTCTACCATACGGAGCCCTTAACTCTATCCATCTATACTGCAGAAAATTTCCAAATTTGTGACAACTTGGCTCAGTTGATCTCCTTTACCGGAGTCACTGAACGATCACCTTATATCAGGCTTTTTACCCGGCTGCAGTTTCCACATAGACAGATACGTAGGACCTTCATAGACGTCATAAATTTGTGTGGGCCAAATGTCACACCAGTTAGCCAACCTTGCCTTAAATTTCGCTGTGTCCAACTCCGGCTAACCTAATGTACTTGCAGAAAAAAGCATCCTCTGCCAACAACGACAGAGGATGAAGAGGTTAAAAGAAATTTTTCGTCTCACATCGTCTATGCTTCTACACTCCAAACCACCAAAATTCTAATAACAATCCCCTTATGTTAAAAACAAGAGATCACAAGTTTTCAACAAACACACAGACAAATTATCACATATAAAACAACTCAATCCAACCATAATTTACCCCATTCCAGGTTGATTTTGGAGAACCTGACTAAACCTATCTTTTATCAAAAATATATTCAGCAAATAGTCTTATCGATCCGGCTCTCTCCAGGCAGAAAATGTTTACACTTTAAGCAAAACGCTTACCTTGTGATGCGCGCGTGCAACACACTGTCTGCCTGACAGAGAGAGCGGGAGCGGCTGTCGACCTGTAGCTTCTGTGCCATCCTGTTCGTGACGCCAATTTGTGTAGTGTATTGTCCGAAGCTTAAGCAGGCAACAAAAGTAGTTTAGTACAACAAATTTATTTACCCATTATCAGAAGTGCAGGTTGAATTAAGTTGGCCGTGCAGACAGACCACATGTTACTCCGGAGTAAACAAGACACACACAAGCCAAAATCACTGTCGAGTTCCGGTCTTCTGCCATTTTTTATATGTCTCTTGTGCGTCATTGTTTGTTATCTAATGCGTCACGATTGTTTTGTTTTGGTTTTGTCTGTTCCAAAACAACCTTGTATCTCTTAGTCGTATTTGGAAATTCTAAACATTCTGTAGACAGGTTGGCACAACTCCATATTCACCTTTGTCCCACTGGCACAGAATAGAAGAGAAATTAAATGAGCGTACATTCTTATTAGACATGCAATATAGGTCAAAGGTCAGAAATTCTACTACAAGCGCATGCGTGCAAGACAATATTCAATGTCCATCACTTTGTTTTACAGCACTCTATAAAGTGCATTAGTCTGATTGAAAATGTCCTCATATACCATAAGGAGAAAGCATGTAGAGCAGACCTGGGCATTGTACGGCCCGCGGGCCGCATCCGGCCCTTTGCGCATCCCTGTCCGGCCCGCGTGAGGCCAATCATAAATTACAAAATAAATTTCAAAAAGTATCTATGTCGAGTGTGCAATACAACGGTGCTGCTTTTGTTTTGAAAAGCGTTATTTGTATTACTTCCGTGTGGACGTATGCGCGTGTGCGATTGTGAGTGAATTGAACGGCGCAATTACAAATTACAAAATAAAGTTTAAAAAACATCTATGTTGTGCGCGCAATACAACTGTGCTGCTTTTATTTTGAAATGTGTTATTTATGCCGTATGTCCGGGGGGAACCTGTGAGTGAAGGTGCATAGAGACAAGTGATGAGACGCTAAAAAAAAGAAAAGTTGATGAGGAATGGCGTGTTTCCAACAAGACATGGACTGCCAAGTATTTCTTTACATAAATTAATGGTAAAGCCGTGTGCTTAATGTGTGGTACACAGGTTGCTGTGTTTGAATATCATTTTAATCGCCACTACACGAAGAAACACGAGGGAAAATACCGGGATGTGTCTGATTAAGCGCGCGCAAGGGAGGCTGATGCGTTGATGGTAAAACTGCAAACCCAACAAGGACTTTGTGCCGTATTTCACACCCCCAGAGATGCAGCCGTCAGGACAAGTTTCGTCATTTCTCACAAAAGCGCCAGAAAAAGTAAGGCGTTTTCTGACGGAGAGTTTATTAAGGAGTGCTTATTGGACTTTGTTGCGCTGATAATGCCCGGAGACATGGACTGTTTTTCGCTAACTTTGGATGAGAGCTCTGATGCAGTCAATTAAAGAGACAACCACAGGTAATGACTTGTTCACAGAGGTAAATGCGTGTTGGGACAAGCTGGCAGGTGTGACAATCCAATCCACTTTATTTATATAGCACATTTAAACAACAAAATGTTTCCAAAGTGCTGCACAACAATATTACAAACAATATTCAAATATTATCCTTAGCTCCACCAATGACTGAATAAAAAGAAAAAAACAATTACATATAAAACCAATATAAAAAACAATATAGAATAGATATGATTAAAAACTATTTTTAACAACAGATGGTTGTCCAAATCTGATGGGGAAAAATGTTGGATAATGCAGGATAAAGTGACCTTAAAAAGCAATCTGCTTTTGTATAAAGTTAAGTTAGGTTAAATGAAATTATTATTATTATTATTAATTATTATCATCATTATTATTTATCTTATGGTATATCAAAAATAATATTGAGCAAAATTTAATTGAAATATTGTCGTGTGGCCCTCCAGCAGTGCTCGGGTTGCTTATGCGGCCCCCGGTGAAAATTAATTGCCCACCCCTGATGTAGAGGCTTTTGACAGCCACTGATCGTATCCTGCTGCCATCATCAGCGTGTCATTATCCCAGCTGTCAGGATTTTTAATGATGATGTAATATAACGTGCGCAGATCATCGTGGTGCATGCTTATTGTCTGCAGCAGCCTAGAGTTAGAGCTCCATCTTGTGGGCGCTGCTCTGGGTAAACAGCGCTTGACAACACCATCCAGCAAGTGAGTGCGCTTTGTGGACTTGCTGAAAAATGAGGCTAGTCCCTCAGCTGTTTTAAAAAACGTGCGACACTCGGGCATGCACTTTGCTGAATGCAATAGCACTAAGTTCAGCTTGTGTGCGTAACAGTGGGTGAACATGGCTTCGGGCACTCTTTCTTTAATTTTAGCTTGCACGCCATTAAGCTCTGAGGCCATTACAGCGGCCCCATCATAGGTCTGAGCTACAAGCTTTTCAACACAGTCATTCTTCTCCAACACTCCCAGGACATACTCAGCAATGGCAGGAGCGCGTCTGTCATTACTGACGTCATCAAATCCCAAAAACGCCTCCCTCACCTCACAGCCTGCTTCAGTTGTAGCCACATACCGTAATATGACAGAAATCTGAGCTTGGTTTGTGACATCTATGGTCTCGTCCAATTCTACAGCAACAAATGGGGCTGCACTTCACTTATTCTGCAGCCGAGTAGTCGCAAGAATGATCCCTGGGATCCCTAGCGCCCTCTATCACCATGAGGCGGGAGAACTGCGTGCCTCACCCAGTGCGTCTTCGCAGCCGTTTTATGATTGCTCAGCCCAAGAAATACGTTACACACATACAGTTGTTGACAAAATACACTGTACATTATATACCTTGACTAACTAAACTATGGAAATTTATAATATAATTCATATAGCAATACGGTCTCCTGCACAGCAGGCCAGCAGTTAGCCGAGTCATTGCGCAATCCATGGTGAGGCTCAACTGGCTGCTGACTCACCGCAAGTCTCTTCTCAGTATTTGAACGGCAAATGTGAAAATTCAGCGATTTTAAATAAAAATTATCTAAAACTGGTGAAGTTAAATGGAAAATAACTTTATAGTATAATTACTGGATACATATAACAATTTAATACAAATTTTTTCTTTTTTAATTTTTTTTCTTTCCATGATGGCACGCCTCACCTGCCTCCCCTGACTGCACGTCACTGCAATACAGTCTGCAGGGATACAGTCCGTAAGCACACATGATTGTGTGTGCTGCTGGTCCACTAATAGTACAAACCCCGTTTCCATATGAGTTGGGAAACTGTGTTAAATGTAAATATAAACGGAATACAATGATTTGCAAATCATTTTCAACCCATATTCAGTTGAATATGTTACAAAGACAACATATTTGATGTTCAAACTGATAAACATTTTTTTTTGTGCAAATAATCATTAACTTTAGAATTTGATGCCAGCAACACGTGACAAAGAAGTTGGGAAAGGTGGCAATAAATACTGATAAAGTTGAGGAATGCTCATCAAACAATTATTTGGAACATCCCACAGGTGAACAGGCAAATTGGGAACAGGTGGGTGCCATGATTGGGTATAAAAGTAGATTCTATGAAATGCTCAGTCATTCACAAACAAGGATGGGGCGAGGGTCACCACTTTGTCAACAAATGCGTGAGCAAATTGTTGAACAGTTTAAGAAAAACCTTTCTCAACCAGCTATTGCAAGGAATTTAGGGATTTCACCATCTACGGTCCGTAATATCATCAAAGGGTTCAGAGAATCTGGAGAAATCACTGCACATAAGCAGCTAAGCCCGTGACCTTCGATCCCTCAGGCTGTACTGCATCAACAAGCGACATCAGTGTGTAAATGATATCACCACATGGGCTCAGGAACACTTCAGAAACCCACTGTCAGTAACTACAGTTGGTCACTAGGTCTGTAAGTGCAAGTTAAAACTCTCCTATGCAAGGCGAAAACCGTTTATCGACAACACCCAGAAATGCCGTTGGCTTCGCTGGGCCTGAGCTCATCTAAGATGGACTGATACAAAGTGGAAAAGTGTTCTGTGGTCTGACGAGTCCACATTTCAAATTGTTTTTGGAAACTGTGGACGTCGTGTCCTTCGGACCAAAGAGGAAAAGAACCATCCGCATTGATGTAGGCGCAGAGTTGAAAAGCCAGCATCTGTGATGGTATGGGGGTGTATTAGTGCCCAAGACATGGGTAATTTACACATCTGTAATGCTGAAAGGTACATACAGGTTTTGGAGCAACATATGTTGCCATCCAAGCAACGTTACCATGGACGCCCCTGCTTATTTCAGCAAGACAATGCCAAGCCACGTGTTACATCAACGTGGCTTCATAGTAAAAGAGTGCGGGTACTAGACTGGCCTGCCTGTAGTCCAGACCTGTCTCCCATTGAAAATGTGTGGCGCATTATGAAGCTTAAAATACCACAACGGAGACCCCCGGACTGTTGAACAACTTAAAGGCCTACTGAAATGATTTTTTTAAATTTAAACGGGGATAGCAGATCCATTCTATGTGTCATACTTGATCATTTCGCGATATTGTCATATTTTTGCTGAAAGGATTTAGTAGAGAACATCGACGATAAAGTTCGCAACTTTTGGTCGCTGATAAAAAAAGCCTTGCCTGTACCGGAAGTAGCGTGACGTCGCAGGTTGAAAGGCTCCTCACATTTCCCTATTGTTTTCAATGATGGCCGCCAGCAGCGAGAGCGATTCGGACCGAGAAAGCGACGATTACCCCATTCATTTGAGCCAGGATGAAAGACTCGTGGATGAGGATGAGAGTGAAGGATTAGAGTGCAGTGCAGGACGTATCTTTTTTTCGCTCTGACACTCTCTCTTTTTTCGCTCTGACACTCTCTCCTTTTTCTATTGTGGATCATGGATTTGTATTTTAAACCACCTCGGATACTATATCCTCTTGAAAATGAGAGTCGAGAACGCGAAATGGACATTCACAGTGACTTTTATCTCCACGACAATACATCGGCGAAGCACTTTAGCTGCGGAGCTAACGTGATAGCATCGTGCTTAACTGCATATATAAACAGACGAAATAAGCCCCTGACTGGAAGGATAGACAGAAGATCAACAATACTACCAAACTCTGGACCTGTAACCACACGGTTAATGCTTTCCAGCCTGGCGAAGCCTAGCAATGCTGTTGCTAATGACGCCATTGAAGCTAACTTAGCTACAGGACCTCGACAGAGCTATGCTAAAAACATTAGCTCTCCACCTACGCCAGCTCTCATCTGCTCATCAACACCCGTGCTCACCTGCGTTCCAGCGATCGACGGCGCGACAAAGGACTTCACCCGATCATTGATGCGGTCGGCGGCTAGCATCGGATAGCGCGTCTGCTATCCAAGTCAAAGTCCTCCTGGTTGTGTTGCTGCAGCCAGCCGCTAATACACCGATCCCACCTACAGCTTTCTTCTTTGCAGTCTTCATTGTTCATTAAACAAATTGCAAAAGATTCACCAACACAGATGTCCAGAATACTGTGGAATTTTGCGATGAAAACAGAGCTTTTTGTATTGGATACAATGGTGTCCAAATACTTCCGTTTCAACCATTGACGTCACGCGCATACGTCATCATACATAGACGTTTTCCACCGGAAGTTTCCCGGGAAATTTAAAATTGCACTTTATAAGTTAACCCGGCCGTATTGGCATGTGTTGCAATGTTAAGATTTCATCATTGATGTATAAACTATCAGACTGCGTGGTCGATAGTAGTGGGTTTCAGTAGGCCTTTAAAAGAGCGAAGCTGATGCAACCAGACATTTGTACATAGAGGTACAAAAGTAAAAACAACAACAAACAAAAAAACATATATACTGTGGTGGCCTCTGCGGTGTTCCACGCCATCGTCTGCTGGGGTGGGGGGAGCATGGCCAGAGACAGGAGCAGACCCAACAAAGCAACCGATAGAGTCGACTCTACCCTCGGCCGCCCACTAACTCTCGGCCAATGTCCGGCAACAAGTGTTACGGCAGAAGAACTGCTTTACGGTAGACCAAAAACATGACTGTGGTTGTTGCGTATTGTTACCGCGCTGGGAGGAAGTTAATGAAAACCCAACGTGGCTTCCTATCTCCAGAGCAGGGTAATAGAGATGGACCTGGAGCACATCAAGGCTTGTCACCCACTGCCCATGAGGAACCAGAGTCCACCCGCTGTCATCATGAGATTCACAAACAGTTGAAGGAAATCGCACTATTACAGCAAGGACGCAAACTCAAAGGTACGATGTTTTCATAAATGAACACTTGACCAAGAAAAATGCTGACATCGCAAGGGTCGCACGACAACTTAAAAGGCAAAGCAAGATTCAACAAACCTGTGTAACGGACTGTAAGATCTTCGTCAAACTAAATGGGACGCCGGAGGAAGCAAAAGTCTTGTGATAAGGAAAATAGAAGATCTTGAGAAGTATTGACATTGATGCAGTACTTGGTATCAATGTAGCTTGTGACGTTTACATAATCTCAATGCTACCCACACCAAGAACACAGACCACACCAAGTATTGATATGGACATGTTACAGAAGATCCTACAACATCAACAAAAAGAACTGGACATGTGTGAGTATCAAGAGCACGCCACAATAGAGACTGATATGGACATAGACCCTTATAATAATTTTTTCTCTGTGATTGTTAAAAACTGTAATTATTTTACCCGTGAACAATATGAAAACAGTGTAAAATCAGAAGATAGTCTATCAATAATACATTTCAATAGTCGAAGCATGTACACTAACTTTGAGGCTATCAAGGATTACTTGAAAGAATTTAGTCATCCATTTACCATTATTGCAATTACTGAAACCTGGTTCAACAATGATAAAGGTATTGATTTTAATCTGAATGACTATGAATTAACATACATAAACAGAATAAATAAAATAGGAGGAGGGGTCGCATTGTACATTCATAAATCTGTTACATTTAAAGTTTTAACAAACATGACCATAGCAGTCGATGGATTATTTGAATGTTTAACAGTGGAAATCCTAAATGACAAAAAGACAAATATCTTCATGAGTTGTGTATATCGGGCACCTGGTTCAAGCATAGAAACTTTCAATGAGTGGATGGGTAAACTATTTTCCTCTGTGAACCAAAAAAACATATTTATCTGTGGTGATTTTAACATTGATTTGTTGAACTCAACCAAGCAAAAACATGTTGATGACTTCATTGACACAGTGTACAGCTTGTCTCTATATCCAACCATAACCAAACCAAGCAGACTAACAACACATAGTGTCACACTAATTGACAACATTTTTATTAACATTATGGGAAATCAAGTCACCAGTGGCCTATTTATATGTGATATCACTAACCATTTACCTGTCTTTACTTTATATGACTGTCATCTCAAGAAAACCAAATGGCAAAAATCTCTAAACGAATAACAACTGAGGAAACAATCTGTGCCCTAAACAATAGTTTAGCAGTTCAGGATTGGACTTCAGTATACAGAGAACCAAATGTGGACAGTGCTTATTGTAATTTTTTAGACATCTTTACTTCCCTGCATAATAAACATTGCCCCGTGAAAGAATATTTTGTAAAAGGAAAAAATAAAAATAGCCCTTGGATCACAAAAGGGATCATTAATGCCTGTAAAAACTTTTTAGTGGAAGCCTCTGCTCTCTCCAATGTCAGTAATCCTGAGTACCACAGTAGAGTCATCTCAGATCACAGCCCTGTGAGTCTGCAGATTCAAATTGATCTCCTTAAAGGCCTACTGAAACCCACTACTACCGACCATGCAGTCTGATAGTTTATATATCAATGATGAAATCTTAACATTGCAACACATGCCAATACGGCCGGGTTAATTTATAAAGTGCAATTTTAAATTTCCCGCCACACTTCCGGTTGAAAACGTCTAGATATGATGACGTATGCGCTTGACGTCAACGGTTGATACGGAAGTATTCGGACCCATTGAATCCAATAGAAAAAAGCTCTGTTTTCATCCCAAAATTCCACAGTATTCTGGACATCTGTGTTGGTGAATTTGTTTAATGAACAATGGAGACTGCAAAGAAGAAAGCTGTAGGTGCGATCGGTGTATTAGCGGCGGACTACAGCAACACAACCAGGAGGACTTTGAGGATAGCAGACGCGCTAGCCGAACGACCTCACCTTGACTTCCTCCGTATTTGTTGAACTCAACCAAGCAAAAACATGTTGATGACTTCATTGACACAGTGTACAGCTTGTCTCTATATCCAACCATAACCAAACCAAGCAGACTAACAACACATAGTGCCACAATAATTGACAACATTTTTACTAACATTATGGGAAATCAAGTCACCAGTGGCCTATTTATATGTGATATCACTGACCATTTACCTGTCTTTACTTTATATGACTGTCATCTCAAGAAAACCAAAGACCCTATGGCAAAAATCTCTAAACGAACAACAACTGAGGAAAAAATAAAAATAGCCCTTGGATCACAAAAGGGGTCATTAATGCCTGTAAAAAGAAAAACAATCTCTACAAACTTTTCATCAAAATAAAAACAAAAGAAGTCGAACAACGATACAAGAAGTACAAAAATAAATTAACTGATATTATAAGAACAAGCAAACGGTTATATTATCAAAAAAAACTATATGAAAACAAAAACAATATAAAAGGAAATTGGGATGTTTTGAATAGTCTAATCAAACAAGGATATTCAAAGTTGACATATCCAGATTACTTTATTGATAAAAACGGTGAAGATTATAATATGAGTAATGTAGTAAACAAGTTCAATAGTTTTTTTGTAAATGTTGGTTCAAAATTGGCTGTTCATATCCCAGACAATGGAGTTACAAAATCAACTATTGAACAGAATTCTTCGTCATTCTTCCTCTCAGCTAAAATGAGCAGGAAGTGACAAACACTGTGCGGAAATGTAAAAGTAAGTGCTCCACTGACTGCCATGATATCAACATGATATTGGTTCAAAACGTTATACTGAATATTGTAAAACCCTTGACTTATATATGTAACCTATCATTCCAGGCTGGCTGCTTTCCAAGTCAAATGAAAATCGCTACGGTAACTCCGCTCTTCAAAAGTGACAGCAAACACGCTTTCACCAATTACAGACCAATCTCTCTTTTGCCTCAGTTCTCAAAAATCTAAGAGAAACTATTTAACACTCAACTTGAATCTTTTCTTGAGAAGCATCATATAATCAATGACGGTCAGTATGGCTTTAGGTCCAAACGAACAACTTCAATGGCGATAACTGAAGCTATTGAGGACATTTTTAATGCACTGGAGCATAAAATATATGCAGTTGGTATTTTTATTGATCTAAAAAAAGCCTTTGATACCATTATTCATTCAATTCTACTAGATAAAATGGGAAGATATGGAATTAGGGGGCTGGCTGGTGACTGGTTAAAAAGTTATTTACAGGGAGGGTACCGTTTGTTAAAATGGGTACATTTTTATCTGATATACTTGGCATTGCTTGTGGTGTCCCCCAAGGGTCCGTGTTGGTTGCCAAAACTGTTTAATGTATATATTAATGATATGTTTAATACATCCAAAATACTGAAATTTATACTATTTGCAGATGTCACAAATATATTTCACAGTAGTGATGACTATAATGAGCTCATAAATACAGTAAACACAGAACTAAACATATTAAAAAAATGGATGGACACAAATAAATTATCTTTGAATATAAATAAAACTAAGATAGTGATGTTTGGAAATTGCAACATAACGTCTGAACAGAAAATAAGTATTGATGGTACCCAAATTGAAATCGTAAATGAGAAATAATTGATTGGGAGTAATAATTGATAGTAAACTATCATGAAAACCTCATGTCAGACACATTAAAACAAAAATCTCCAAAAGCCTCTCAATTATAAACAAAGCAGGGGAATACTTACCAAAACACATATCATCCTCTGATCATATTACAGAAAAGAGCAGTGCGGATCATTCACAACGTTGGTTATTTAGAACATACTCATAATCTGTTTATGCAATCAAAGTTGTTCAAATTTGATGACCTTGTTAAATATAATACATTAATAATCTTATATAAAGCATTTAACAAATTATTGCCACCTAATCTACAACTTTTTTTTATAAGACGAGTGCAGGCTCATAACTTGAGAGGCTTTGGATATTTCTTATTGCCGAGACCTCAAACCACTCGTAAATAGGGTTGGGTATCGAGTATCGAGTATCGATTGGAACCGGGACTAACTTTCCAATTCTCCCGGAATCGTTCAAAAGTTTAAATTTCGATTCCTATTTTTGATACCAGTCCGCCGACCGGAAAAAAATATGTCCGCCGAACCGGAAGAAGAAGCCGCTGAACACCAACGAAGAAGCGCCCACCGCCGGAAGTGTTAGCATAGCCGAGTGAGTCAGTCAAGCTCAAGCATGGATAGCGGCCGTCGGCGGTCGAAAGTATGGCTTTACTTTACAAAAAAATAAAAAATAACCGCGAAATAACAGAGCTCCATGTCCATCAAGAAACGAGTGGAGAGAGAGCTGCAGATGTACCAGGACGTTCCACCGATACTTATGTCTGACGACCCTGCTGCATGGTGGTGGAACCAACAAAAGACTCATCCTTTGCTGTCATATCTCGCTTTCTCCTATTTATGCGTTCAAGCTTCTTCCTCACCCAGCGAACGTGTATTTTCCACAGCAGGAGACACTATCTGTCCAGAACGCTCACGCATCCTGCCTGAGAAGGCGGATATGGTCATTTTCCTAAACAAGAACTGTCTCTGATTTTATACTGTACCTGCTGCTAATCTGGACTGGGTTTTGCAAGTTGTTTCTTATTGTTTATTTGCTTTTCTGCACCAGGTTAGCCCATCAGTGGGAGCACGGTAACATTTTTAAGTACCTGCAGCATCATACACTTGTGTGTGTAAATGTGTTTTCATGAGGTTTCCTGCAGCATCATACACTTGTGTGTGTAAATGTGTTTTCATGAGGTTTCCTGCAGCATCATACACTTATGTGTAAATGTGTTTTCATGAGGTTTTCAAAAATAAAGCTCTCTTGAGGAAAGTGTAGCCCTGGGAAAATGTATTCATAATTTATAATATTTATATTCAAGTTCATAGATTTGATATTTATATTCTAGTTGAAAACAGCCCTGTGAGGAATTTATAGTAAAGTTCATAAAAAGTTAATAGAATTAAAATTTGATGGAGAATGTCAGACTATTTCATTCAGAAAGACTGTAGGTTAGCTAGCTCATTTAAAATATCCTAAACTTTTTTTTGACCCTGCCTCTTAAAAGAATCAGAACAGAGTATCGTCAGGAATCGGAATCGAAACAAAGAATCGGAACCGGAATCTGAATCGTTCGAATTCAAACGATAGCCAACCCTACTCGTAAACGTTTTTGTGTGTCTGTATGCGGAGTAAAACTATGGAACAAACTGGACATACAACACAAGCAATGCCAAACTATTAATCCATTTAAACTATTATACAAACATGGGGTCTGGTTCAAATATAGAGATGAGGGTCTTTAATTTGACCTGCTGCTATACTCTGTCTTAAAGTGTTAACATGTGCTCAATGTTTCCTTACCATTATTCCTTACCATTATTGCTATGTTGTCTATTACCATTATTGCTATGATGTCTATTACCATTGTTGGTATATTCATTATTCCTACATTGTTGATACAAATTATTGTTACAGTGTAATAATTATTGTTACCTGTGGTAATGCCACTATGATACAACACCTGTATTATAATCCTTGAACAAAGTAAGAGTGAAACTCATGTGAATAATCACTGAATGGAGAACTGGGGGTGGGATTAAATAAATTATCTTCTTCCCTCTCCCTTTCAGGCAAAACTGGACAATAATGCACTATATTAATTTATATTATTATGTTTTGTCAACTTGTACTTCTTTGTCATTGCCTGAAATAAATAAATAAATGAAAAAAAAAAAAAGGAATGAAGCAGAAAATATACAAACCCTGTTTCCATATGAGTTGGGAAATTGTGTTAGATGTAAATATAAACGGAATACAATGATTTGCAAATCCTTTTCAACCCATATTCAATTGAATGCACTACAAAGACAAGATATTTGATGTTCAAACTCATAAACTTAATTTTTTTTTGCAAATAATAATTAACTTAGAATTTCATGGCTGCAACACGTGCCAAAGTAGTTGGGAAAGGGCATATTCACCACTGTGTTACATGGCCTTTCCTTTTAACAACACTCAGTAAACGTTTGGGAACTGAGGAGACACATTTTTTAAGTTTGCTTGATGTACAGCTTAAAGGCCTACTGAAACCCACTACTACCGACCACGCAGTCTGATAGTTTATATATCAAAGATGAAATCTTAACATTGTAACACATGCCAATACGGCCGGGTTAACTTATAAAGTGCAATTTTAAAATTCCCGGGAAACTTCCGGCTGAAAACGTCTAGGTATGATGACGTTTGCGCGTGACGCCAAGGGTTGAAGCGGAAGTATTCGGACACCATTGTATCCCAATATAAACAGCTCTGTTTTCATCGCAAAATTCCACAGTATTCTGGACATCTGTGTTGGTGAATCTTTTGCAATTTGTTCAATTAACAATGGAGACTGCAAAGAAGAAAGCTGTAGGTGGGATTGGTGCATTAGCGGCTGGCTACAGCAACACAACCAGGAGGACTTTGAGTTGGATAGCAGACGCGCTACCGTGACTATCTTGACTACCTTGACTTCCTGAATTATGGTCAGAGCGAAAAAAGATACATCCTGCACTGCACTCTAGTCCTTCAGTCTCACATTCCTCATCCACAAATCTTTCATCCTCGCTCAAATTAATGGGGTAATCGTCGCTTTCTCTGTCCGAATCGCTCTCGCTGCTGGTGTAAACAATGGGGAAATGTGAGGAGCCTTTCAACCTGAGACGTCACGCTACTTCCGGTACAGGCAAGGCTTTTTTTATCAGCGACCAAAAGTTGCGAACTTTATCGTCGATGTTCTCTCTCTTTCAGCAAAAAATGGCAATATCGCAAAATGATCAAGTATGACATATAGAATGGATCTGCTATCCCCGTTTAAAATAAAAAAAATCATTTCAGTAGGCCTTTAATGTCTTTAATGTCACTCCGTTACCCGGGTCATAGCATAATTTATGTTTGGTAGTTCTCCTGTTTTAGTCTATTTCCTGGGTGCACCCTCTTTCCCTGTTTACTGTTGGTTTCCATGGGCACTGATTCTCCTCACCTGTCTTAGTTTTGCAATTAGTGTTCCCACCAGGTGTTTAGGTTAATCACTCCCCTTTATAGTTTCCTGTCACCCAGCATTAGTTGCTGGGTCAATGTATGCTATAAGCAACAGTTACGTTCTCCCGTTTTTTCTCCTCACTCTAGTGATCTTTGTACAAACTAGCATTCCCCGTTTTTTCCCCATTGGTGACATTTTGGTTTTGTTTAGCTCCACGCTTGCTAGCGTCCGCAGTTTTGTATTTTTGTCCTGTGTTTAATTTATTAAAGAAAGCTTAATCTTACCTGTATGCCGCTCCTGTTGGTTTCCTGCGTTGGAGGGAACACGACAATCGCAGCTATGCGTCAAAGACGTAACAGATTGACCCAGCCAGACGAAGTGTTCCTTTCCAACAAGGACAAGCAAGGGATCCTCCAGGAGCTCAAGGCAGACACCCAGCCGTGGGAACATGAGGACGAAGCCAAGCTGTCCGTAGAAGATCTTCCGGCCGACACTATGGTAGCATGGGGGCAGCTTATGGATAAGTTGACGGAAGCAGAGACCCGCTTCCTCTCCCACTCTCAAGCCACCCGGACATCGTCCACGCCACCCGGTATCGAAGGCTCGGGCAGCTCAGCGCATGCGCAGGGGGTACAAGACGGACACCTTGCCCCCAACGTTGACTACAAGGCTCTTCCCGTGCGGCTTCTCCTCCCCTCAGACACCACCTGCAGGCAATTGTCCAGAAAGGCGCGAGCGGCGCACACGCACAAGGCCAGCTCCCAGGCTTCCTAGAGCCCACCCGTCCGTGCCCTCTGCTCCCGCCGGACTCGCACAACCGCTCCCCCCACCAGCTCCATCTAGCATCTGGAATCTGCTTCCTTGCGTGTCACTGTGACAGCAGACCTCTTTCCACTGAGTTTGCTGCCTGCCTCTCCTCCAGCGGGGGCGCTGTCGGCTTCTGCCCCACCTCCTGCTCCAGTGCCACAAAGAGGGGACAGTTGTAATCCCGGAGAGGACAGTTCTGACCCCGGAGAGGACAGTTGTGACCCCGGAGAGGACAGCTGTGACCCATGAAAGGATGGCGGTGACCCCTGAGAGGACAGTTGTGACCCCTGAGGACAGTTGTGAACCCTGAGAGGACAGTTGTGACCCCAGAGAGGACAGCCGTGACCCCTGAGAGGACAGCCGTGACCCTTGAGAGAACAGCCGTGACCCCTGAGAGGACAGTTTTGACCCATGAAAGGACGGCGGTGACCCATGAGAGGACAGTTGTGACCCCAGAGAGGACAGTTGTGACCCCAGAGAGGACAGCCGTGACCCCAGAGAGGACAGTTGTGACCCATGAAAGGATGGCAATGACCCCTGAGTGGACAGTTGTGACCCATGAGAGGACAGTTGTGACCCCGGAGAGGACAGTTGTGACCCCAGAGAGGCTAGCCGTGACCCCGGAGAGGACAGTTATGACCCCTGAGAGGACGGCCGTGACCCCTGAGAGGACGGCCGTGACGCATGAGAGGACGGCGGTTACCCCTGAGAGGACGGCAGTTCTGTTCCTAAATGGAACACATTCATTTTTGTCCTCAAAATTCTATACACAATACCCCATAATGATGATGTGAAAAAGTATTTTTAAAGACATTTTTGCAGTTATTAAAAATAAGAAGCAATAAATGACATGTACATAAGTATTCACAGATTAAGATGAAAAGTGATCTCAGCTGCATCCTGTTTCAATTGATCCTCCTTGAGATGTTCTACAGCTTCATTAGAGTCCACCTGTGGTAAATTCAGTTGATTGGACATGATTTGGAAGGACACACACCTGTCTGTATATAAGGTCCACACTTGACAGTGCATGCAGAGCACAAACCAAGCACGAAGTCCAAGGTCTGTAGACCTCCGAGACAGGAGCATTCTTCTGTGAGGAGAGGAGAACCTTCCAGAAAGACAACCCACCAATCAGGCGAGACGGAAGCCATTTCTTGGTAAAAGTTTGCCAAGATGCACCTAAAAGACTCTCACACCATGAGGAACTAAATTGTCTGGTGTGATGAGACAAAGATTGAAGTCTTTGGGGTCATATTTGGAGGAAGCCAGGTACCGGTCTTCACCAGGCCAATACCATCCCTACATGGTGGTGGCAGCATCATGCTGTGGGGATGCTTTTAACCGACAGGAACTGTTAGACTAGCCAGGATGGAGGGAAAGATGAATGCAGCAATGTACGGACACATCCTGGATGAAAACCAACCTGATGGAGCTTGAGAGATGCTGCAAAGAGGAATGGTTGAAAGTGCCCAAAGACAGGTGTGCCAAGATTGTGGCATCGTGTTCAAAAAGACTTGAGGCTGGAATTGCCCCCAAAGGTTTTTTGGCTGTGAATACTTATGTACATGTAATTTCTTATTTTTAATACATTTGCGAAAAAAAATTACAAATGCCTTTTCGAATTGTCATTATAGGGTATTGTGTGTAGAATTTTGAGGACGAAAATAAATGTATTCTATTTAGGAATAAGGCTGTAACATAAAGTGTGTAGGAAGTGAAGTGCTGTGATTACTTCCTGTATGCACTACCTCAAAGCGTCATGCTAGTCCTGTTTGCTGGTCTGGAACAATAAAGTTTTGCAAAGCGGGTTGAGGATGAAACCACCAAAGCCTGCTAGACTAACTTTCCTGCCGGCCTTTTATTTTGAAGGCCTGACTTAAGCAGATGTATGGTGTTGCCAAGTGCATCTTTAGCTGTGCTGCCAGACAGTAACTGACGTTTTATCAAATAAAAGTTTGAGTTGAGGAAGCTCAGACAAGATGAAGTGGATGATATTCATCAAATTAAAGGTATAAATCATCATAAAGACGACAGCGCGTGTAGCTAGCTAATTGGAGCGTAGAATATTATCCAAACATGTATCCGTGGAAATATGGAGAAGTAGCTGGAAGTCCACGGTAAGTACATGAATACAAGAAAGTGCGAGCCAGACTACGTACGAATTAGAAAGAAAAAACAAAGTCATGTTTGAGCACAATTCTGGAAAGCACTCATGATGACGTTGTGTTCATAACAATTGGTGGAGCCATTTTGCCTAGATGCCTGTTTACACTTATCCAGGGTAAATCCCACCTAACCTTATCCGTGTCCACACACAACAATGCCACCGTTTAAGACCCCCGCACCCCTCCGTCCGCCGGCGCAACGCGACCTAATACGCATGCGCCGAAAATGCGCACGTCATAGTCACATCCAGTGTTGCTTCGTGTGCAAGTTGTTAAATTTTACTTATCTAAACAATATCCAGTGTTGTGGTATTTCAATTAACTGGAATCCAGTGTGCTGTGGGGCCCTATTGTAGTGAATCACACCTGAGACATAGTAAATTAAATAAATCTTTATTAGACACGTAAATAATGTGATAAAGAACATTTTACAACAATCAATCTGGGGATGTAGATATCTGGTCAGGTCATTCCTCACTCTTTTGCCTTCACCTTCATTGTCCATTCTTTTTTGGTGACTTTATATACTCTGGCCATAGACGTTGAGTCCGCGACATACATGGCGGACAATAACTGATACAGTCTGCTTTGCCAGTCCAACTGCATTCGCCGTTTTCCATAGTCTTCCCTCGACGGCCAGGTAATACAAAGCACACGCTACCTTTTTTATCACATCCACGGGAGCTCGCAATCTCGTTGTCTCTCCTTTGACAAATGGACAAAGTTTTTCACTAAGTATAGAATCACAGCTGACCTGGACATTGGAAAGTTCTCTTGCCGTCTGAGAAGTGTTGTATCCAAAATAGTTGCAATCGCTTTCTCTTAAGGTATTCATATGTGATTTTCACAAGCGTCTGTACATTAGAGGAATGAGAAACACGGGCATGTCTGGATGACTCGCCTTCATATTTCCAGTGGTTACCTCCGAGTTACGAAACCGCCTTATTATGAAGCTGGCTGTGGCGCGTTCTTTCAGACGTTACTTCCTCTGTGGGCGCAGTCTTTCCGGCGTCACTTCCTCTCCGAACTCAGTTTGTAAACGATCAATGAGTCCATACAAAGCTAAGTGCCGGAGATTCAAGAAATGCACGGTGCACTTAGCCGTGTAAACATTTGTCCGAGGAGGGGGACCTTAAACGCTGGTTTACTGTGGCTGAAACGGGACTTGGGCTAAATAATTATTTGTTTAAGGGGTTAAACGGCTTAGTGTAGACATGGCCTGAGTGGCGCTGGGGAGAAAAAACTAATGACATTTAGGTGCGCACTGATTGCACTCAGGTGTGGCGCACCAGAGACTTATTGTTTTTGACCGCAGGCTGACGCCAGTCTAAGTTTTTGTGTTATGATAATTTATGCTTTGTTTAACAAGAAATTAAAACGGACTTTCATATCACAAAGGAACTTTGTCTATTCTTTTATTTAACGACTTAAAGGCCTACTGAAACCCACTACTACCGACCACGCAGTCTGATAGTTTATATATCAATGATGAAATCTTAACATTGCCAATACGGATTAGTAAAGTGCAATTTTAAATTTCCCGCGAAATATTCTGCTGAAAACGTCTTGATATGATGTTTGCGCGTGACGTCACGGATATATATCGGGACACCATTGTGGCCAGCTATTAAAGTCGTCTGTTTTCATCGCAAAATTCCACAGTATTCTGGACATCTGTGTTGGTGAATCTTTTGCAATTTGTTTAATGAACAATGAAGACAACAAAGAAGAAAGCTGTAGGTGGGATCGGTGTATTAGCGGCTGGCTGCAGCAACACAACCAGGAGGACTTTGAGTTGGATAGCAGACGCGCTACCGTGAGTACGCAGCTTTGGCTTCCAAACATTTGAGCGCTTGCCCGTACGTGCGTGCCGCTATGTGCATGTCACGTACGTAACTTTGGGGAAATATATGTGCTGTATGAACTTTACGGAGGTGAACGGTACTTTTGGCTGTGGGATTGAGTGTGTTGTGCGGGTGTTTGAGTTGTATTGGTGGGTTATATGGACGGGAGGGGGGAGGTGTTTGTTATGCGGATTAATTTGTGGCATATTAAATATAAGCCTGGTTGTGTTGTGGCTAATAGAGTATATATATGTCTTGTGTTTATTTACTGTTTTAGTCATTCCCAGCTGAATATCAGGTACCCCCGCCTCTCACAGCATCTTCCCTATCTGAATCGCTTCCACTGCCCTCTAATCCTTCACTCTCACTTTCCTCATCCACATATATTTCATCCTCGCTCAAATTAATGGGGTAATCGTCGCTTTCTCGGTCCGAATCGCTCTCGCTGCTGGTGGCCATGATTTTAAACAATGTGCAGATGTGAGGCGCTCCACAACCTGTGACGTCACGCTACTTCCGGTACGGGCAGGGCTTTTTTATCAGCGACCAAATGTTGCGAACTTTATCGTCGATGTTCTCTACTAAATCCTTTCAGCAAAAATATGGCAATATCGCAAAATGATCAAGTATGACACATAGAATGGACCTGCTATCCCCGTTTAAATAAGAACATTTCATTTCAGTAGGCCTTTAATGGTCCAAGTTTGTTATCAGAAGAAAGGCCTGCTGAAAGCCGCGAGTGCATTAACGAAAGTGCGTCTCCATAATTTCAAGTCAAAAACATTTTTCTGTTGAGTTATGCACAAGAAGAAAGGAACGTGGGGGCAACGGGTGCAACCCAGGTGAGCGGCGCGGCGAGGAAGGCCACGGCAGCTGGTACACCGCTGGCGCATTGGGCGCAACAACGAGGAGTGGTGAGCAAGTGGCGGAGGTCGAATCGGGGCAGATGCAGATGACAGAGGACATGGACAACGCATTGGAGAGCGTAGGATGAGTCGAGCTGCAGATCGTGAAGCAGTAAATTGGAGACTCCGATGCAGCGACGCCGTGAACAGTAAAGTTTATTACAAGCCACAAAGGAGCGAAGTGGAATCAACTCCATAAGCAATGCTTGGCCATTAAAAAAAAAGAAAAAAGTGTGCACACAGGAAAAACCCCAAAACAAAACCGAGCGTTTAAATCCCAAAGCTTTAGTCATTGCGCAAAAGGATGGAGAAAATTAAAACTTGAAACACAGATTGAAGCTTCAGATGCCGAAATATCAGTGTTTCGAGCATATTCAGAGCAAGATGGAATGGAGTCTTATTTTGAAAAAGCAAAAGAAAGGATTCAACTTCCTGATGCATCAGTCATACCTGTGAAACCTGAACACTTACCTGCTATGAGGAGGGAGAGTTCAGATGCACAACTTCATGGCACCAACACACAGCACAAATTGAAACTACAACTGTTACAAGGGAACAAAGGAATTAAACTGTCATACATGCACATGCAACCAACAATAATTCTACTTTTCAGATTCTGCAAAGACAAAATTAAATATTTGAACTGCTAATAAAACAAAACATGCAAGTCACCTTCCACCAAGAGAAATACCCGTTTTTGATGGTGATCCGTTTAAATTTTTTTTTTTCATGCGTGCATTGTGTGGAGATTAAAAGTGTTGCCTGTACTATCTGGAAAGGCACACCTTATAATAAATATGAAAGTTTTATAAACATAACTAAAAAACCAAACATGCAATATGTCTAAAAATGCATGTAATATTGAATCTATGTGAGTTTTACCAGAATCAGGTATTTTGGCAAGGTTTACAAATACAAAAATTAGGTTTTACTCATAATGACAGTATAACTGCCACACTCAATATGACAGTTATTTAAACATAAATCCTAAACCAAACATGCAAAATGGCTAATGATGCCTGGAGTAAGGTAAATTTGTGAGTTTTACTGGAAAAAAATATTTTGTAAGGTTTGCAAAGACACAAGTAAGTTGTTTTACTCAATATGACAGTTTAACCGTCATACTAAATATGAAAGTTAAATAAACATAACTCCTAAAACCACACATGAAAAATGTCTAATAATGCGTGAAGAAATGTATCTTTGTGAGTTTTACTTGAAACATTTTCTTTTGTAAGGTTTGCAAAGACACAAGTTCATTTTTTTTACTCAATATGACAGTATAACTGCCACACTCAATATGACAGTTATTTAAACATAACTCCTAAACTACACGTGAAAAATGGTTAATAATGCCTGAAATAATGCATCCTTGTGAGTTTTACTTATGCTTTTTTAAATCTTGCAAACACAAACAGTAGTTTTTGACTCAATATGACAGTAATGTTCTTCCTGAGATAATGCGAAAAAAGCAATAAAAATGTATTTAAACATAACTCCAAAACAACACATGCAAAATGGCTAATAATGCCTGGAGACATGTAAATTTGTTACTTTTACTAGAAAAATTATCTTTTGTAAGGTTTGCAAAGACACGTTAGTTTTTTTTAATGCAATATGACGGTATAACTGTCATACTAAATATGAAAGTTATATAAACATAACTCCAAAACCAAACATGCATTATGTCTAAAAATGCCTGTAATATTGTATCTGTGTGAGTTTTAATAGATTCAGTTGTTTTTGTAAGGTTTGCAAATACAAAAATTGGGTTTGACTCACTATGACAGTATACTGTCACACTCAATATGACAGTTATTTAAACATAACTCCTAAACTACACATTAAAAATGGCTAATAATGCCTGAAATAATGCATTCTTTTGAGTTTTACATGAAACATATGCTTCTATAAGGCTTGCAAACACAAAAAATAGTTTTTTTACTCAATATGACAGTAATGTTCTAAGAATCCTGAGATAATGCGAAAAAAGCAATACAAAATGTATTTAAACATAACTCCTAAACAACACATGCAAAATGGCTAATAATGCCTGGAGACATGTATCTTTGTTAGTTTTACTAGAAAAATTATCTTTTGTAAGGTTTGCAAAGACACAAGTTAGTTTTTTTTATTCAATGTGACAGTATAACTGCCACACTCAATATGACAATTATTTAAACGTAACTCCTAAACCACACATGCAAAATAACTAATAATGCCTGGAGAAATGTATCTTTGTGAGTTTTACTGGAAACATTTTTTTGTAAGGTTTGTAAAGACACAAGTTAGTTTTTTTTACTCAATATAACAGTATAGCTGTCATACTATATATGAAAGTTATATAAACTTACCTCCAAAACCAAACATGCATTATGTGTAAAAAGGCCTGTAATGTTGTATCTGTGTGAGTTTTACTAGAATCAGTTGTTTTTGTAAGGTTTGCAAATACAAAAATTAGGTTTTACTCACTATGACAGTATACTGTCACACTCAATATCAATCAATCAATCAATGTTTATTTATATAGCCCTAAATCACAAGTGTCTCAAAGGGCTGTACAAGCCACAACGACATCCTCGGTACAGAGCCCACATACGGGCAAGGAAAACTCACCCCAGTGGGACGTCAATGTGAATGACTATGAGAAACCTTGGAGAGGACTGCATATGTGGGTAACCCCCCCCCCCCCCCCCCTCTAGGGGAGACCGAAAGCAATGGATGTCGAGTGGGTCTGACATAATATTGTGAAAGTCCAGTCCACAGCGGATCCAACACATCAGCGAAAGTCCAGTCCATAGTGGGGCCAGCAGGAACCATCCCGAGCGGAGACGGGTCAGCAGCGTAGAGATGTCCCCAACCGATGCACAGGCTAGCGGTCCACCCCGGGTCTCGACTCTGGACAACCAGCACTTCATCCGTGGCCACCGGACCTGTGCAACTCCCCCTCCATAAGGGAGAGGGGAGCAGAGGAGAAAAGAAAAGAAAAGAAACGGCAGATCAACTGGTCTAAAAAGGGAGTCTATTTAAAGACTAGAGTATACAAATGAGTTTTAAGATGGGACTTAAATTCTTCTACTGAGGTAGCATCTCTAACTTTTACCGGGAGGGCATTCCATAGTATTAGAGCCCGAATAGAAAACGCTCTATAGCCCGCAGACTTTTTTTGGGCTCTGGGAATCACTAATAAGCTGGAGTTCTTTGAACGCAGATTTCTTGTCGGGACATATGGTACAATACAATTGGCAAGTATAACTCATAAACACACATGCGAAAAGGCTAATAATGCCTGGAGACATGTATCTTTGTTAGTTTTACTAGAACATTTATCTTTTGTAAGGTTTACAAAGACACAAGTTAGTTTTTTTTTTATTCAATATGACAGTATAACTGTCATACTAAATATGAAAGTTATATAAACATAACTCCTAAACCACACATGCAAAATGGCTAATATTGCCTGGAGAAATGTATCTTTGTGAGTTTTACTGGAAAACAAATATTTTGTTTTTTACTCAATATGACAGTAATTGTCTTAGAATCCTGAGATAATACGAAAAAAGCAATAAAAATATATTCAAACACAACTCCTAAACCAAACATGCAAAATGTCTAAAAATGCCTGAAATATTAAATTTATGTGAGTTTTACTAAAATCAGTTGTTTTGGTAAGGTCTGCAAATACAAAAAATAGCTTTTACTCATAATGACAGTATACTGTCACACTCAATATTACAGTTATTTAAACATAACTCCTAAACAACAAATGCAAAATGGCTGATAATGCATTGGATATGTATATTTGTGAGTTTTACTGGAAAACATTTTTTTTGTAAGGTTTACAAAGACACAAGTTAATTTTTTTACTCAATATGACAGTATATTGTCATACTAAATATAATAATAATAATAATACCTGGGATTTATATAGCGCTTTTCTAAGTACCCAAAGTCGCTTTACATGTTTTTTAAAAACCCGTCATTCATTCACACCTGGTGGTGGTAAGCTACTTTCGTAGCCACAGCTGCCCTGGGGTAGACTGACGGAAGCGTGGCTGCCAATTTGCGCCTACGGCCCCTCCGACCACCACCTATCATTCATTCATCATTCATTCACCGGTGTGAGCGGCACCGGGGGCAAGGGTGAAGTGTCCTGCCCAAGGGCACAATGGCAGCGATTTTTTTGGTAAGAGGCGAGGAGCGAACCTGCAACCCTCAGGTTTCTGACACGGGCGCTCTACCCACTACGCCGTGCCCCCCAATATGAAAGTTATATAAACATAACTCCAAAACCAAACATGTAATATGGCTAAAAATGCCTGTAATATTGTATCTATGTGAGTTTTACTGAATCAGTTGTTTTTGTAAGGTTTGCAAATAGAAAAATTAGGTTTTACTCATTATGACAGTATACTGTCACACTCAATATGACAGTTATTTAAACATAACTCCTAAACCACACATGTAAAATGGCTAATAATGCCTGGATAAATGTATCTTTGTGAGTTTTACTAGAAAAAATATATTTTGTAAGTTTTGCTAAGACAAAAGTTAGTTTTTTTACTCAATATGACAGTATATTTGTAATACTAAATATGAAAGTTATATAAACATAACTCCAAAACCAAACATGTATTATGGCTAAACATGCCTGTAATATTGTATCTATGTGAGTTTTACTAGAATCAGTTTTTTTTGTAAGGTTTGCAATACAAAAAATAGGTTTTACTCATTATGACAGTATACTGTCACACTCGATATTAAGATTAAAGATTAAAGTACCAATGATTTGACAGTTATTTAAACATAACTCCTAAACCACACATGTAAAATGGATAATAATGCCTGGATAAATGTATCTTTGTGAGTTTTACTAGAAAAAATATATTTTGTAAGTTTTGCTAAGACACAAGTGAGTTTTTTTTACTCAATATGACAGTATATTTGCCATACTAAATATGAAAGTTATATAAACATAACTCCAAAACCAAACATGTATTATGGCTAAAAATGCCTGTAATATTGTATCTATGTGAGTTTTACTAGAATCAGTTGTTTTTGTAAGGTTTGCAAATACAAACATTAGGTTTTACTCATTATGACAGTATACTGTCACACTCAATATGACAGTTACTTAAACATAACTCTAAACCACACATGTAAAATGGCTAATAATGCCTGGATAAATGTATCTTTGTGAGTTTTACTAGAAAAAATATATTTTGTAAGTTTTGCAAAGACACAAGTTAGTTTTTTTACTCATTATGACAGTATATTTGTAATACTAAATATGAAAGTTATATAAACATAACTCCAAAACCAAACATGTATTATGGCTAAAAATGCCTGTAATATTGTATCTATGTGAGTTTTACTAGAATCAGTTGTTTTTGTAAGGTTTGCAAATACAAACATTAGGTTTTACTCATTATGACAGTATACTTTCACACTCAATATGACAGTTATTTAAACATAACTCCTAAACCACACATAAAAAATTGCTAATAATGCCTGAAATAATGCATCCTTGGGAGTTTTATTTGAAACATATGCTTTTTTAAATCGTGCAAACACAAAAAGTAGTTTTTTTTACCCAATATGACAGTAATGTTCTAAGAATCCTGAGATAATGCGAAAAAAGCAATACAAAATGTATTTAAACATAACTCCTAAACAACACATGCAAAATGGCTAATAATGCCTGGAGACATGTATATTTGTTTGTTTTACTAGAAAAATGATCTTTTGTAAGGTTTGCAAAGACACAAGTTATCTTTTTTTATTCAATATGACAGTATAACTGCCACACTCAATATGACAATTATTTAAACATAACTCCTAAACCACACATGCAAAATAATTAATAATGCCTGGAGAAATGTATCTTTGTGAGTTTTACTGGAAACATTTTTTGTAAGGTTTGTAAAGACACAAGTTAGTTTTTTTTACTCAATATAACAGTATAGCTGTCAATACTATATAAATGATAAATGATAAATGGGTTATACTTGTATAGCGCTTTTCTACCTTCAAGGTACTCAAAGCGCTTTGACAGTATTTCCACATTCACCCATTCACACACTGATGGCGGGAGCTGCCATGCAAGGCGCTAACCAGCAGCCATCAGAGGCAAAGGGTGAAGTGTCTTGCCCAAGGACACAACGGACATGACTAGGAAGGTAGAAGGTGGGAATTGAACCCCAGTAACCAGCAACACTCCGATTGCTGGCACAGCCACTCTACCAACTTCGCCACGCCGTATGAAAGTTATATAAACTTAACTCCAAAACCAAACATGCATTATGTGTAAAAAGGCCTGTAATGTTGTATATGTGTGAGTTTTACTAGAATCCGTTGTTTTTGTAAGGTTTTACTCACTATGACAGTATACTGTCACACTCAATATGACAGTATAACTCCTAAACACACATGCGAAAAGGCTAATAATGCCTGGAGACATGTATCTCTGTTAGTTTTACTAGAAAATGTATCTTTTGTAAGGTTTGCAAAGACACAAGTTAGTTTTTCTTATTCAATGGGCTCTGTACCGAGGATGTCGTTGTGGCTTGTACAGCCCTTTGAGACACTTGTGATTTAGGGCTATATAAATAAACATTGATTGATGATTGATTGAATATGACAGTGTAACTGTCATACTAAATATGAAAGTTATATAAACATAACTCTTAAACCACACATGCAAAATGGCTAATATTGCCTGGAGAAATGTATCTTTGTGAGTTTTACTGGAAAACAAATATTTTGTTTTTTACTCAATATGACAGTAATTTTCTTAGAATCCTGAGTTAATGCGAAAAAAGCAATAAAAATATATTCAAACACAACTCCAAACCAAACATGCAAAATGTCTAAAAATGCCTGAAATATTAAATTTATGTGAGTTTTACGAAAATCAAATGTTTTGGTAAGGTCTGCAAATACAAAAATTAGGTTTTACTCATAATGACAGTATACTGTCACACTCAATATTACAGTTATTTAAACATAACTCCTAAATAACATATGCAAAATGGCTAATAATGCATTGAGATATGTATATTTTGTAAGGTTTGCAAAGACACAAGTTAATTTTTTTACTCAATATGACAGTATATTTGTCATACTAAATATCAATCAATCAATCAATGTTTATTTATATAGCCCTAAATCACAAGTGTCTCAAAGGGCTGTACTAGCCACAACGACATCCTCGGTACAGAGCCCACATACGGGCAAGGAAAACTCACCCCAGTGGGACGTCAATGTGAATGTCTATGAGAAACCTTGGAGAGGACCGCATATGTGGGTAACCCCCCCCCACCCCCCTCTAGAGGAGACCGAAAGCAATGGATGTCGAGTGGGTCTGACATAATATTGTGAAAGTCCAACACATCAGCGAAGGTCCAGTCCATAGTGGGGCCAGCAGGAACCATCCCGAGCGGAGACGGGTCAGCAGCGTAGAGATGTCCCCATCCGATGCACAGGCTAGCGGTCCGATGCACAGGCTAGCGGTCCACCCCGGGTTGGGAGCAGAGTAGAAAAGAAAAGAAAAGAAACGGCAGATCAACTGGTCTAAAAAGGGAGTCTATTTAAAGGCTAGAGTATACAAATTAGTTTTAAGATGAGACTTAAATGCTTCTACTGAGGTAGCATCTCTAACTTTTACCGGGAGGGCATTCCATAGTATTGGAGCCCGAATAGAAAACGCTCTATAGCCCGCATAATTTTTTTTGGCTCTGAGAATCACTAATAAGCCGGAGTTCTTTGAACGCAGATTTCTTGCCGGGACATATGGTACAATACAATCGGCAAGATAGGCAGGAGCTTGACCGTGTAGTATTTTATATGTAAGTAGTAAAACCTTAAAGTCGCATCTTAGGTGCACAGGAAGCCAGTGCAAGTGAGCCAGTATAGGCGTAATATGATCAAACTTTCTTGTTTTTGTCAAAAGTCTAGCAGCCGCATTTTGTACCAACTGTAATCTTTTAATGCTAGACATAGGGAGGCCCGAAAATAAAACGTTACAGTAATCGAGACGAAATGTAACGAACGCATGGATAATGATCTCAGCATCGCCTGTGGACAAAATGGAACGAATTTTAGCGATATTACGGAGATGAAAGAAGGCCGTTTTAGTAACACTCCTAATGTGTGACTCAAACGAGAGAGTTGGGTCGAAGATAATACCCAGATTCTTTACCGAGTCGCCTTGTTTAAATGTTTGGTTGTGAAATGTTAAGGTGGTATTATTAAATAGATGTCTGTGTTGAGCAGGACCGATAATCAGCATTTCCGTTTTCTTAGCGTTGAGTTGCAAAAAGTTAGCGGACATCCATTGTTTAATTTCATTAAGACACGCCTCCAGCTGACTACAATACGGCGTGTTGGTCAGCTTTAGGGGCATGTAGAGTTGAGTGTCATCAGCATAACAGTGAAAGCTAACACCGTATTTGCGTATGATGTCACCTAGCGGCAGCATGTAAATACTAAAGAGTGCAGGGCCAAGAACCGAACCCTGGGGAACTCCGCACGTTACCTTAACATAGTCCGAGGTCACATTGTTATGGGAGACACACTACATCCTGTCAGTAAGATAAGAGTTAAACCAAGACAAGGCTAAGTCTGACATCCCAATACGCGTTTTGATACGCTCTAATAAAATATTATGATCAACAGTATCGAAAGCGGCGCTAAGATCAAGAAGCAGCAACATAGATGACGCATCAGAATCCATCATTAGCAATAGATCATTAGTCATTTTTGCGAGGGCTGTCTCTGTAGACTGATTTGCCCTGAAACCGGATTGAAAAGGTTCACAGAGATTGTTAGACGCTAAGTGTTCATTTAGCTGCTGTGCGACAATTTTTTCGAGGATTTTCGAGATAAACGGAAGGTGGGACACCGGTCGGTAGTTTACCATGAGGTCAGGATCGAGGTTAGGTCTTTTGAGTAGAGGATGAATAACCACTTTTTTGAATGCTAGGGGAACAGTGCCAGAGGAAAGTGATAACTTTATAATATTTAACACTGATAATACAAAAAGCTCCTTGATAAGTTTCCCAGGAATTGGGTCAAGTAAACATGTTGTTTGTTTTGTCCCATTTACACATTTTAACAATTCCTCCAATGTTATTTCATCAAAGAGAGAGAAACTATTTTGGAGGGCAGTGTCCGTCGTATATACAGTCGTATCTGTGTTAATAGAACCCAGTTGTAGCTGAGATGCATTGTCTTTAATCTCTTTTCTAATGACTTCAATTTTCTTATTAAAGAAATTCATAAAGTCATCTGCTGAGTGGGTGGAGCTACTGGGAGGAGTCCCTTGTTGGGTTAGCGATGCTACTGTACTAAACAAAAATTTAGGATCATTTTTGTTGAGGTGGATGAGATTTGAGTAATATTTAGCTTTAGCTGAGGTAAGCATGCGTTTATAAGTTATTAAACTATCACTCCATGCTTGATGGAAAACCTCAAGTTTAGTCGCACGCCATTTGCGTTCCAGCTTTCTACATGATAATTTCTGGGCTTTAGTTTCTTCTGTAAACCATGGGGTATGCCTTTTAGGGGCCCTTTTTAGCTTTAGCGGTGCTACACTATCAATGGTGTCGCGCAGGGTGTCGTTAAAGTTGTTAGTGAGGTTATCAATAGAGCCCACATAATTTGGGAATGGTGCCATTACCGAAGGCAGTAGGTCAGTAAGAGTCGTCGTTGTGGCAGCATTAATGTTGCGGCTGCTATAGTAGTTATTATTATTATTATTAGTTTGTTGACAATGAGTCATAACTCCCGTACACTAAAGTAATGTCCGATCATTACCTTATAAAATTCGAAGTATGACAGTATATTTGTATTCATTCCAAAGTCGTTTTAACCCTCTACACACTGCCCCTCCTGCCAACCACTGAGGAACCTGTTTTGTTAGTGAAGTGAAGTGAATTACGTTTATATAGCGCTTTTTCTCAAGTGACTCAAAGCGCTTTACATAGTGAAACCCAATATCTAAGTTACATTCAAACCAGTGTGGGTGGCACTGGGAGCAGGTGGGTAAAGTGTCTTGCCCAAGGACACAACAGCAGTGACTAGGATGGCGGAAGCGGGGATCGAACCTGCAACCCTCAAGTTGCTGGCACGGCCGCTCTACCAACCGAGCTATACCGCCCCATAATTAATGTTAATATTCATGGTGTGCACTTCTGCCCCATCGCCTTTTGTTGTACCTTTTGGACTTGTTCATGACTTTTTGTATTTTCAAACTTGCCTCCTGGGGTCTCCCTCCTTGACCAATTCATAACAAAATGACCAGCCAGTACATAGATCCCGCAGAGACGGACCCGGTGAAGAGGACGCTGCAACAACAGGCCAAACGACTTGGGCAACAAGAGGAACAATTTGGCGCTCTTGGAGCTTACGTCAACACCATGGCGGAACGCCAAGCCGCCCGCCTTGACGCATTAGAAGGACAGCTGGGAAGTGTACTCACCGCGCTGCAGGCGATGTCTTCCCCTACAGCCGACCCAGCAGTCCAGCAGACACGTCCACGTTCCACAGAGGTTCCGTTGTCTAACGACACTCCTCCTGCTCCTTGTCCACCTCTCTCCAAGCCTGAGCGTTTCTCCGGCGAGTCAGGTGACGTGCGTCCCTTCCTAACCCAGTGTGAAATCTATTTTGAACTATTACCCACTTCCTTTTACACTGAAAGAGCTTGCGTGGCTTTTGTTATGTCCCACATGAGTGGCCGGGCGTCATCCAGGGCCACCGCAGAATGGGGGCATCAATCTCCGGTGTGTGCCTCGTACGCCGCTTTTTCCAAAGCCATGAAGAACATTTTTCAACGCGAGATGCCAGGACGTGAAGCGGAACGATCACTATTACGTCTGCAGCAAGGACAGCGCAGCGTCACAGACTTCGCTATTGATTTCCGAAGGTTGGCTGCTGAAAGCCGATGGTCCACTTCCGCATTGGTGGACGTCTTCTCCCTCGGTCTGGCTGATCGAGTCCGCCTGGAGGTGTGTATCTTAGTGAGTTTTACTATAAAAATATACATTTTGTAAGGTTTGCAAAGACACAAGTTATTTTTTTTTACTCAATATGACAGTATACTGTCATACTAAATCCATCCATTTTCTTCCGCTTAGCCGAGGTCGGGTTGCGGGGGCAGCAGCCTAAGCAGAGAAGCCCAGCCTCTTCGTCCAGCTCTTCTCCGGGGATCCCGAGGCGTTCCCAGGCCAGCCTGGAGACATAGTCTTCCCAATTTGTCCTGGGCCTTTCCCGTGGCCTCCTGCCGGTCGGACTTGCCCTAACACCTCCCTAGGGAGGCGTTCGGGTGGCATCCTGAGCAGATGTCCGAACTACCTCATCCGGCTCCTCTCAATGTGGAAGAGCAGTGGCTTTACACCGAGTTCCTCCCGGATGACAGAGCTTCTCATCCTATCTCTAAGGGAGAGACCCGCCACCCGGGGGAGGAAACTAATTTCGTCCGCTTGTACCCGTGATCGTGTCTTTTCGGTCATAACCCAAAGCTCATGACCATAGGTGAGGATGGGAACATAGATCGACCGGTAAATTGAGAGCTTTTCCTTCTGGCTCAGCTCCTTCTTCACCTCAACGGATCGATATAGCGTCCTCATTACTGAAGACGCAGCATCGATCCGCCTGTGGATCTCACAATCCACTCTTCCCTCACTCGAGAACAAGACTCCTAGGTACTTGAACTCCTCCACTTGGGGCAAGATCTCCTCCCCAAACCTGGAGATGGCACTCCACCCTTTCCCGGGCGAGAACCATGGACTCGGACTTGGAGGTGCTGATTCTCATCCCAGTCGCTTCACACTCGGCTGCGAACCGATCCAATGAGAGCTGAAGATCCTGGCCAGTTGAAGCCATCAGGACCACATCATCTGCAAAAAGCAGAGACCTAATCCTGCAGCCACCAAACCGTATCCCCTCAACGCCATGAATGCGCCTACAAATTCTGTCCATAAAAGTTATGAACAGAATCGGTGACAAAGGGCAGCCTTGGCGGAGTCCAACCCTCACTGGAAAGGGTCCGACTTACTGCCGGCAATGCGGACCAAGCTCTGACACTGATCATACAGGGAGCGATCCGCCACAATCAGACAGTCCGATACCCCATACTCTCTGAGCACTCCCCACAGGACTCCCCGGGGGGACACGGTCAAATGCCTTCTCCAAGTCCACAAAGCACATGTAGACTGGTTGGGCAAACTCCCATGCACACTCAAAGACCCTGCCGAGAGTATAAAGCTGGTCTACTGTTCCATGACCAGGACGAAAACCATACTGTTCGTCCTGGATCCGAGGTTCGACTATCCGGCGTAGCCTCCTCTCCAGTACACATGAATAGAATAGGCTGAGGAGTGTGATCCACGATAGTTGGAACACACCCTCCAGTTCCCCTTCTTAAAGACAGAAACCACCACCCCGGTCTGCCAATCCAGAGGTACCGCCCCCAATGTCCATGCGATGTTGCAGAGTCTTGTCAACCAAGACAGCCCTACAGCATCCAGAGCCTTAAGGAACTCCGGACGGATCTCATCTGCCACCGAGGAGCTTTTTAACTACCTTGGCAACCTCAGCCCCAGAAATAGGAGAGCCCACCACAGATTCCCCAGGCACTGCTTCCTCATAGGAAGACGTGTTGGTGGGCTTGAGGAGGTCTTCGAAGTATTCCCTCCACCGATCCACAACAGCCGCAGTAGAGGTCGCTTGGCCTGTCAGTACCTGTCCGCTGGCTCTGGAGTCCCATGAGCCAAAATGATCCGATAGGCTCTTTCTTCAGCTTGACGGCATCCCTCACTGCTGGTGTCCACCAGCGGGTTCTAGATTACCGCCACGACAGGCACCAAACACCTTTCGGCCACAGTTCCAATCAGCCGGCTCGACAAGAGAGGCACGGAACATGGTCCACTCAGACTCAATGTCCAGCACCGTTCGTGACATGTTCAAAGTTCTTCCGGAGGTGGGAATCAAGATTCTCTCTAAAAGGACACTCTGCTATGCGTTCCCAGCAGACCCTCACAATGCGTTTGGGCCTGCTAGGTCTGTCCCGCATCCTCCCCCACCATCGGAGCCAGCTCACCACCAGGTGGTGATCGGTAGAAAGCTCTCCCCCCTCTTCACCCGAGTGTCCAAAACATGAGGCCGCAAATCCGATGATACAACTACAAAGGAACTGCGGCCGAGGGTGTCCTGGTGCCAAGTGCACATATGGACACCCTTATGTTTGAACATTGTGTTTGTTATGGACAATCCGTGACAAGCACAAAAGTCCAATAACAAAGCACGACTTGTGTTTGGATCCGGGTGGCCATTTTTTCCAATCACGTTGCTAACATGAGCGTTGAAGTCCCCCAGCAGAACAAGGGAATCACCCGAGGGAGCACTCTCCAGTACTCCCTCAAGGGAATACAAAAAGAGTTGGTAATCTGAGCTGCTGTTTGGTGCGTAAACACAACCAACAGTCAGGACCCGTCCCCCAACCCGAAGGCGGAGGGAAGCTACCATCTCGTCTACTGGGTTAAAGTCCAACGTGCAGGCTTTGAGCCGGGGGGCAACAAGAATTGCCACCCCAGCCTTTCATTGCTTGCAATGCCAGAGTGGAAGAGAGTCCAGCCCCTCTCGAGAGAACAGGTTCCAGAGCCCTTGCTGTGAGTCCAAATATATCTAGGTGGAACTTCTCCACCTCGCTCACCAGCTCAGGCTCCTTCCCTCCCAGCGAGGAGACGTTCCACATCCCAAGAGCTAACTTATGGGACTACCAAGTGCCCTGCCTTCGGCTGCCGCCCAGCTCAAATTGCACCCAACCTCTATGACCCAGCCCTGTCATACTAAATATCAAAAGTTATATAAACATAACTCCAAAACCAAACTTGCAATCCGTCTAAAAATGCCTGCAATATTGAATCATAGGAGTTTTACCAGAATCAGGTATTTTGGTAAGGTTTACAAATACAAAAATTAGGTTTTACTCATAATGACAGTATAACTGCCACATTCAATATGACAGTTATTTAAACATATCTCCTAAACCACACATGCAAAATGACTAATAATGCTTGGAGAAATGTATCTTTGTGAGTTTTACTGGAAAAACAATTATTTGTAAGTTTTGTAAAGACACAAGTTAGTTTTTTTTACTCATGACAGTATAACTGTCATACTAAATATGAAAGTTGTATAAACATAACTCCAAAACAAAACATGCATTATGTCTAAAAATGCCTGTACTATTGTATCCATGTGAGTTTAACTAGAATCAGTTGTTTTTGTAAGGTTTGCAAATACAAAATATGTTTTTTTTTCACTATGACAGTCGTCGTCGTCGTCGGCGGTCACTCGAAACGAGTATGACTGTCCTCCGTAGGGTCTTAGGGTGGATTCCCTATATGGAGGACGCCTGTGCGTGGAATCTTTTAATGTGGGGAGACTGGTGCACGGTCAGCCACCACACAGTCCTTGGCATTGAGCGGGCCAGGGTCCAGTGGCATGGAAACCAAGACGACTGGGGACCCGTCTTTGCTGCAGCCTTCATCCGCCTTCCCAGCCGTTGTGGTGCATTCCGCTGCCGCCATCTTCCGCCTGGTCCACCGTTGAGGCGGTTTTCACTATTCGCCCATAGCTGGGGTTATTTACCCATAGCTGGGACAGGGGTTGACTGGGCACCAGGGCATGTCCACACACCGGTGGGCCTGCATGCCCCGTCTCTGGGGCCCCCTGCTGCTCCGAGATCCCGTACAACTTAGCCTGGAACCGCGAGGTTCCAGTTACCGTGTGTGGCCACGAGGAGGCATGTACGAGTCTTGACAATGGAGAGGCTATGTACCGGCTGAGGAGGCTTATGCACTCGGCTCCTCTTTTCGCCCTCTGAGACAGAGGGCTAGCCGGCGGCACTAGCTGAAAGCAATAAGTATCAGGCAGAAGCAGCATGCAGCATAGCAAGCAAAAGCGGCATGCAGCATGCACTAACTACAGGTACTACTACTCCAAGGCTACTGCACTAGACGCATCACATCGCCCTGTGCGATGTTTTCTGCACACACACACTATGACAGTATACTGTCACACTCAATCTGACAGTTATTTAACCTTAACTCATAAACAACACATGCAAAATGGCTAATATTGTCTGGAGATATGTATCTTTGTGAATTTTACTAGAAAAAAATATATTTTGTAAGGTTAGTTTTTTTACTCAATACTAATGTCATACTAAATCCATTCATTTTCTTCCGCTTATCCAAGGTCGGGTTGCGGGGGCAGCAGCGTAAGCAGAGAAGCCCAGACTTCCCTCTCCCCAGCCTCTTCGTCCAGCTCTTCTCGGGGGATCCCGAGGCGTTCCCAATTTGTCCTGGGTCTTCCCCGTGGCCTCCTGCCGGTCGGACTTGCCCTAAACACCTCCCTAGGGAGGCGTTCTGGTGACATCCTGAGCAGCTGTCCGAACCACCTCATCTGGCTCCTCTCAATGTGGAAGAGCAGTGGCTTTACTCCGAGTTCCTCCTGGATGACAGAGCTTCTCATTCTATCTCTAAGGGAGAGACCCGCCACCCGGCGGAGAAAACTCATTTCTGCCTCTTGTACCAGTGATCGTGTCCTTTCGGTCATAACCCAAAGCTCATGACCATAGGTGAGGATGGGAACGAAGATCGACTGGTAAATTGAGAGCTTTTCCTTCTGGCTCAGCTCCTTCTTCACCACAACGGATCAATATAGCGTCCTCATTACTGAAGACGCCGCACCGATCCGCCTGTGGATCTCACGATTCACTCTTCCCTCACTCGTGAACAAAACTCCTAGGTACTTGAACTCCTCCACTTGGGGCAAGTTCTTCTCCCCAACCTGGAGATGGCACTCCACCCTTTCCCGGGCGATAACCATGGAGGTGCTGATTCTCATCCCAGTCTATTCAAACTCGGCTGCAAACCGATCCAATGAGAGCTGAAGATCCTGGCCGGTTGAACCCATTAGGACCACATCATCTGCAAAAAGCAGAGACCTAATCCTGCAGCCACCAAACCGGATCCACTCAACGCCATGACTGCGCCTAGAAATTATTTCCATAAAAGTTATGAATAGAATCGGTGACAAAGGCAGCCTTGGCGGAGTCCAACCATCACTGGAAAGGGGTCCAACTTACTGCCGGCAATGCGGATCAAGCTCTGACGCTGATCATACAGGGAGCGACCCACCACAATCAAATACCCCATACTCTCTGAGCACTCCCCACAGGACTCCCCGGGGGACACGGTCGAATGCCTTCTCCAAGTCCTCAAAGCACATGTAGACTGGTTGGGCAAACTCCCATGCCATGCGAGAGTATAAAGCTGGTCTACCGTTCCGCGACCAGGACGAAAACCACACTGTTCGTCCTGGATCCGAGGTTCGACTATGCGGCGTAGCCTCCTCTCCAGTACACATGAATAGGCTGAGGAGTGTGATCCACGATAGTTGTAACACACCCTCCGGTTCCCCTTGTTAAAGAGAGAAACCACCACCCCGGTCTGCCGATCCAGAGGTACCGCCCCCGATGTCCACGCGATGTTGCAGAGTCTTGTCTACTAAGACAGCCTCACAGCATCCAGAGCCTTAAGGAACTCCGTACGGATCTCATCCACCCCCGGCTTTTTAACTACCTTGGCAACCTCAGCCCCAGAAATAGGAGAGCCCACCACAGATTACCCAGGCACTGCTTCCTCATAGGAAGACATGTTGTTGGGATTGAGGAGGTCTTCAAAGTATTCCCTCCACCGATCCACAACAGCCGCAGTAGAGGTCGCTTGGCCTGTCAGTACCTGTCCGCTGCCTCTGGAGTCCCATGAGCCAAAAGGACCCGATAGGCTCTTTCTTCAGCTTGATGGCATCCCTTACTGCTGGTGTCCACCAGCGGGTTTTAGATTACCACCACGACAGGCACCAGCTCCAATCAGCCGGCTCAACAAGAGAGGCACGGAACATGGTCCACTCACACTCAATGTCTAGTACCTCTCGTGACATGTTCAAAGTTCTTCCGGAGGTGGGAATTGAAACTCTCTCTGACAGGAAACACTGCTAGGTGTTCCCAGCAGACCTTCACAATGCATTTGGGCCTGCCAGGTCTGTCCGGCATCCTCCCCCACCATCGGAGCCAGCCAGGTGATCGGTAGAAAGCTCTACCCTCTCTTCACCCGAGTGTCCAAAACATGAGGCCGCAAATCCCATGACACAACTACAAAGTCAATCATGGAACTGCGGCCTAGGGTGTCCTGGTGCCAAGTGCACATATGGACACCCTTATGTTTGAACATTGTGTTTGTTATGGACAATCCGTGACGAGCACAAAAGTCCAATAACAAACTACCACCTGGGTTCAAATCCGGGTGGCCATTTTTTTCCAATCACGCCTCTCCAGGTTTCACTGTCGTTGCTAACATGAGCTTTGAAGTCCCCCAGCAGAACAAGGGAATCACTCTGCAGTACTCCCTCAAAGGAATCCAAAAAGAGTGGGTAGTCTGAGCTGCTGCTTGGTGCGTAAACACAACCAACAGTCAAGACCGGTCCCCCAACCCGAAGGCGGAGGGAAGCTACCATCTCGTCTACTGGGTTAAAGTCCAACGTGCAGGCTTTGAGCCGGGGGGCAACAAGAAATGCCACCCCAGCCTCTCATTGCTTGCAACGCCAGAGTGGAAGAGAGTCCAGCCCCTCTCCAGAGAACAGGTTCCAGAGCCTTTGCTGTGCGTCGAAGTGAGTCCAACTATATCTAGCCGGAACTTCTCCACCTCGCTTCTCACTTCTTCAGCTCAGGCTCCTTTCCTCCCAGCGAGGAGACGTTCCACGTCCCATGAGCTAGCTTATGGGACCACCAAGTGCCCTGCCTTCGGCTGCCTCCCAGCTCACACTGCACCCGACCTCTATGACCCAACCCATGAGTGGTGAGCACATTGGAGGGGGGATCCACATTGCCTCTTCGAGCTGACAGGCCACCAGGCGCTCGCCATCGTGGCCCACCTCTGGGCCTGGCTCCACAGGGGAGCCACGGTGACCCGCGTCCGGGCGAGGAAAAATCTAGGTCCTAGATTTTTACTTTTCATAAAGGTCCTTGAGCTGCTATTTGTCAGATCCCTCACCTAGGACCTGTTTGTCTTGGGAGACCCTACCAGGGGTTATAGAAGCCCCCGGACAACATCGCTCCTAGGATCAGTAGGACAAGCAAACTCCTTTACCATGATAAAGTGGCAGCTCAGAAAGGAGGTTATATAAACATAACTCCAAAACCAAACATGCAATATGTCTAAACATGCCTGTAATTTACTTGAATCGGTTGTTTTTGTAAGAATTGCAAATTCAAAAATTAGGTTATACTCACAATGACAGTGTCACACTCAATATGACAGCCATTTAATTATAACTCCTAAACTACACGTGAAAAAGGCTAATAATATCTGAAATAGTGCATCCTTGTGAGTTTTACTCGAAACATATGTTTTTTTAAAGACTTACAAACACAAAAAGTATTTTTTTACTCAATATGACAGTAATGTTCTTAAAATCCTGAAATAATAAGAAAAAAGCAATAAAAATGTATTCCAACATAATTCCTAATCAAACATGCAAAATGTCTAAAAATGCCTGTAATATTGAATCCATGTGAGAATTACTGGAATCAATTGTTTTTGTAAGTTTTGCAAATACAAAATTTGGGTTTTACACATAATGACAATATACTGCTAAACTCAATATGACACCTATTTTAACATAACTCCTAAAGTACACAAAAAATGGCTAATAATGCCTGAAATAATGCATTCTTGTGAGTTTTACTCGAAACATAAGGCTTGCAAAAGCAAAAAGTAGATTTTTACTCAATACGACAGTAATGTTCTTAAAATCCTCAGATAATGCGAAAAAAGCAATTGTTGTTTTTGTAAAGTTTGCAAATACACAATTTAGGTTTTACTCACTATGACAGTATACTGTCACACTCAAATGACAGTTATTTAAACATAACTCCAAACCACACGTGACAAAATGGCTAATAATGCCTAAAATAATGCATCCTTGGGAGTTTTATTTAAAACATATGCTTTTTTAAATCTTGCAAACACAAATAGTAGTTTTTTACCCAATATGACAGTAGTGTTCTTACAATCCTGAGATAATGCAAAAAAAGCAATAAAAATGTATTCCATCATAATTCCTAAATCAAACATGCAAAATGTGTAAAAATGCTTGTAATATTGAATTCATGTGAGTTTTACTAGAATCAGTTGTGTTTGTAAGGTTTGCAAATACAAAAAATAGGTTTTCTCACTATGACAGTCACACTCAATTTGACCGTTATTATATATTATACATAACTCCTAAACCACACGTGAAAAATGGCTAATAATGCCTGAAATAATGCATGCTTGTGAGTTTTACTCTAAACATATGCTTTTTTTAAGGCTTGCACACACAAAAAGTAGTTTTTTTACTCAAAATGAAAGTAATGTTCTTACAATCCTGAGATAATGCAAAAAAAGCAATAACAATGTTTTCCATCATAATTCCTAAACCAAACATGCAAAATGTGTAAAAATGCTAGTAATTTTGAATCCGTGTGAGTTTTACTAGAATCAGTTGTGTTTGTAAGGTTTGCAAATAAGAAAAATAGGTTTTACTCACTATGACAGTCACACTCAATTTGACCGTTATTTAAACATAACTCCTAAACCACACGTGAAAAATGGCTAATAATCTCTGAAATAACGCATGCTTGTGAGTTTTACTCTAAACATATGCTTTTTTTAAGGCTTGCACACACAAAAAGTAGTTTTTTTTACTCAAAATGACAGTATTGTTCTTACAATCCTGAGATAATGCAAAAAAAGCAATACAAATGTTTTCCATCATAATTCCTAAACCAAACATGCAAAATGTGTAAAAATGCTAGTCATTTTGAATTCCTGTAAGTTTTACTAGAATCAGTTGTGTTTGTAAGGTTTGCAAAGACAAAAAATAGGTTTTACTCACTATGACAGTTTGACAGTTATTTAAACATAACTCCTAAACCACACATGAAAAATGGCTAAAATGCCTGAAATAATGCATCCTTGTGAGTTTTACTCGAAACATATCATTTTTTAAGGCTTGCAGACACAAAAAGTAGTTTTTTACTCAATATGACAGTAATGTTCTTAAAATCCTGAGATAATGCGAAAAAAGCAATACAAATGTATTCCAACATAATTCTTACATGCAAAATGTCTAAAAATGTCTGTAATATTAAATCCATGTGAGACTTACAGGAATCAACAGTTTTTGTCAGATTTGCAAATACAAAAATTTGGTTTTACACATAATGACAATATTACTGCCACACTCAATACAACAGTTATTTTAACCTAACTCCTAAACCACACATGAAAATTGTGTGAAGAAATGTATCTTTGTGAGTTTTACTAGAAACATTTTCTTTTGTAAGGTTTGCAAAGACACAAATTAGTTATTGTTTACTCAATATGACATTAATGTTTTTAAATTCCTGAGATAATGCGAAAAAAGCAATAACATGTATATAAATATAACTCCTAAACAACACATGCAAAATGGCTAATAATGTCTGGAGACATGTATCTTTGTTAGTTGTACTAGAAAAATGATCTTTTGTAAGATTTGCAAAGACACAAGTTAGTTTTTTTATTCAATATTACAGTATAACTGTCATACTAAATATGTACATTTATAAACATAACTCCAAAACCAAACATGCATTAATGTTTAAAAATGCCTGTATAATTGTATCTATGTGACTTTTACTTTTACTGGTAAGGTTTGCAAATAAAAAAAAAAAGGTTTTACTCATAATGACAGTATAACTGCCACACTCAAATGACAATCATTTAAACACAACTCCTTATCCACACATGCACAATGGCTAATAATACCTGGAGACATGTATCTTTGAGAGTTTTACTGGGAAAAAAACATTTTGTAAGGTTTGTAAAGACACAAGTTTATTTTTTTACTCAAATAACAGTATAGCTGTCATATTATATATTACAGTTATATAAACATAACTCCAAAACCAAACAGGCATTATGTCCAAAAATGCCTGTATTATTGTATCTGGGTGAGTTTTACTAGAAACAGTTGTTTTTGTAAGGTTTGCAAATACAAAAATTAGGTTTGACTCAATATGACAGTATACGGTCGCATTCAATATGACAGTTATTTAAACATAACTCCGAAACAACACATGCGAAATGGCTAATAATGCCTGGAGAAATGTATCTTTGTTAGTTTTACCAGAATAATAATCTTTTGTAAGGTTTGCAAAGACACAAGTTAGTTTTTTTACTCAATATGACTGCAAAGAGGGAGTTTTCATCGTGGCAGGGGATTTTAATCAAGCTAACATGAAAACAGTTTTCCCTCATTTCCATCAACATGTGAATTTTGCAACCAGGGGTGGAAGCAAGCTCAACTTGATTCATAGTAATATTAAACAGGTGTATAAAGCTGCACCACGCCCCCACCTCGGCTCCACAGACATCTATCTGTGATGCTAATTCCTGCATACAAGCCCCTACTGATCAGGAAGCAAGCTGCAGTGAACCTAGCCAGAGGGAGCAATGTCAGCATACAAGACTGCTTCCAAACCACACAAAGCAGCCGCCACCGAAAATCACCACATATGTGTGGAGGAGTATGCAGAGTCTGTGTCCGCATACATTCAGAAGTGCATGGAGGCTGTCATGTGATCAAGAACATCCCCACACGGGCCAACGAGAAACCCTGGATGAACACTGAGGTACGTGCAATGCTGAAGGCTTTCAAGTTGGCGACATGGTGGCATTAAAATCAGCCAGAGCTAACCTGAACCGTGCCATTAAGGTTGTAAAGCGTGCTCACAGTCAGAAAGTGCAGGACTTCTTCGAGAACCCTACAAACACTAGACAAATGTGGCAGGGCATACAGGTCATCACGGACTATAAAGCTGCCCCCTGTCCTTGTCCCTGTGACAACAGTATCAGCTTCCTGATGACTTTAACAATTACTTTGCAAGTTTTGAGGCACTTAACACCACTCCGACGAGAAAATCCATCCCCCGCCCTGATGAGCAGCAGCTCAACCTGGATATAGCGGATGTCCGTAAAACCCTGAGGAGAATGAACCCCCGGAAAGCACCGGGACCTGATGACATTCCGGGCAAGGTGCTTAAGGGATGTGCAGACCAGCTGGTTGGGGTTCTCACAGACATCTTCAACATCTCGCTGACCCAAGCTGTGGTACCATCATGTTTTAAGACGGCCACAATCATTACATTGCCAAAAAACCCACAATCTCCTCCCTCAATGATTACCGCCCCGTTGCACTCACCCCCATCATAATGAAGTGCTTTGAGAGGCTGGTAAAGGAATATATTGTCTCCAGACTTACCCCCCGCATTCGACCCTTACCAGTGTGCTTATCGCCCTAACCGCTCCACAGAGGACGCCATCTCCTCTGCACTGTGTGGATGTTGTTCCTGGACTTCAGCTCAGCATTCAACACCATCATCCCGCAGCACTTGGTGAGCAAACTGGCCCCCCTTGGTTTCAGTACCCCCCTTTTCAACTGGCTGCTTGACTTCCTCACAGACAGACCCCAATCCGTGAGAGTGGGCAACAACACCTCCAGTGCCATCTTCTGAGCACCGGCTCCCCCCAGGGCTGCGTCCTGACCCCGCTGCTGTTCACGTTGATGACCCATGACTGTTGCGCCAGGTCCACTACTAACCACATTGTGAAGTATGCGGACGACACGACAGTAGTGGGCCTCATCCGTGACAACAACGACATGGACTACAGGGAGGAGGTGAAACATCTGGTTGACTGGTGCAGAACCAACAACCTGGTCCTGAATGTCAACAAGACCAAGGAGATCATCGTTGACTTCAGGAAGCACCAGTCCAGCCACGCTCCACTCTTCATCAATGGCACAGCGGTGGAGATAGTAAGCAGCACCAAGGTCCTGGAGGTGCAGATAACTGACAATATAACCTGGTCCCTACACACTCTTGTAAAAAGAGCTCAGCAGCGCATGCACTTTTTGCGTCGGATGAAAAGAGCCCAGCTCCCTCCCCCCCATTCTCACCACATTTTACAGAGGCACTATAGAGAGCCTGCTGACCAACAGCATCTCTGTCTGGACTGGAGCCTGCAGTGCCTCAGACTGGAAGTCTCTGCAGAGAGTGGTGAGGACGGCGGAAAAGATCATCAGGACTCCTCCTCCTCCTATCCAGGAGATCGCAAAAAGCCGCTGCCTGACCAGGGCTCAGAAAATCTGCAAAGACTCCTCCCACCCCCACCAAGGACTGTTTTCACTGCTGGACTCTAGAAAGAGGTTCCGCAGCCTCCGAAGCAGAACCTCCAGGTTCTGTAACAGCTTCTTCCCTCAGGCCGTAAGACTCTTGAATGCATCACAATTAAATGATCCCCTCAACTCCCCCCAAAATGGATTAACTCGCTGGAATAAAAAAGACAATATAACATACATCCATAAACGTGGACGCATGTGAAAAAGTGCAATATACTTATACAGTAATCTATTTATTTATTTATATATATTTATTCATTTTAAATATAAATATTTATTTAATATTGATATATATTTATTTATTTATATATGAACCTTATTGCTTTTTTATCCTGCACTACCATGAGCTTATGTAACGAAATTTTGTTCTTATCTGTGCTGTAAAGTTCAAATTTGAATAACAATAAAAAGGAAGTCTAAGTCTAAGTCTAAGTCTATAACTGTAATACTAAATATGAAAGTTATATAAACATAACTCCAAAACCAAATATGGAATCCGTCTAAAATGTCTGTAATATTGAATTTATGTGAGGTTACCACATAAGGTTTGTAAGGTTTACACATACAAAAATTTGGTTTTACTCATAATGACAGTATAACTGCCACATTCAATATGACAGTTATTTAAACATAACTCCTAAACAACACATGCAAAATGGCTAATAATGCCTGGAGAAATGTATCTTTGTGAGTTTTACTGGGAAAAAAAACATTTGTAAGGTTTGTAAAGACACAAGTTAGTTTTTTTTACTCAATATGACTGTATAACTGTAATACTAAATATGAAAGTTGTATAAACATAACTCCAAAACAAAACATGCATTATGTCTAAAAATGCCTGTAATATTGTCTCCATGTGAGTTTTACTAGAATCAGTTGTTTTTGTAAGGTTTGCAAATACAAATATGTGTTTTTCTCACTATGACAGTACACTATCACACTCAAACTGACAGTTATTTAAACATAACTCCTAAACCACACATGCAAAATGGCTAATAACGCCTGGAGATGTGTATCTTAGTGAGTTTTACTATAAAAATATACATTTTGTAAGGTAAGACATGTTAGTTTTTTTACTCAATATAACAGTATACTGTCATACTAAATCCATCCAATTTCTTCCGCTTAGCCGAGGTCGGGTTGCGGGGGCAGCAGCCAAAGCAGAGAAGCCCAGCCTCTTCGTCCAGCTCTTCTCGGGGGATCCCGAGGCGTTCCCAGGCCAGCCTGGAGACATAGTCTTCCCAATGTGTCCTGGGTCTTTCCCGTGGCCTCCTGCCGGTCGGACTTGCCCTAACACCTCCCTAGGGAGGCGTTCGGGTGGCATCCTGAGCAGATGTCCGAACTACCTCATCTGGCTCCTCTCAATGTGGAAGAGCAGCGGCTTTACTCCGATTTCCTCCCGGATGACAGAGCTTCTCATCCTATCTCTAAGGGAGAGACCCGCCACCCGGGGGAGGAAACTCATTTCGGCCGCTTGTACCCGTGATCGTGTCTTTTCGGTCATAACCCAAAGCTCATGACCATAGGTGAGGATGGGAACGCAGATCGACCGGTAAATTGAGAGCTTTTCCTTCTGGCTCAGCTCCTTCTTCACCACAACGGATCGATATAGCGTCCTCGATACTGAAGACTCTGCATCGATCCGCCTGTGGATCTCACAATCCACTCTTCCCTCACTCGAGAACAAGACTCCTAGGTACTTGAACTCCTCCACTTGGGGCAAGATCTCCTCCCCAACCTGGAGATGGCGAGAACAATGGACTTGGACTTGGAGGTGCTGATTCTCATCCCAGTCGCTTCACACTCGGCTGCGAACCGATCCAATGAGAGCTGAAGATCCTGGCCAGTTGAAGCCATCATGACCACATCATCTGCAAAAAGCAGAGACCTAATCCTGCAGCCACCAAACCGGATCCCCTCAACGCCATGACTGCGCCTAGAAATTCTGTCCATAAAAGTTATGAACAGAATCGGTGACAAAGGGCAGCCTTGGCGGAGTCCAACCCTCACTGGAAAGGGTCCGACTTACTGCCGGCAATGCGGACCAAGCTCTGACACTGATCATACAGGGAGCGATCCGCCACAATCAGACAGTCCGATACCCCATACTCTCTGAGCACTCCCCACACGGTCGAATGCCTTCTCCAAGTCCACAAAGCACATGTAGACTGGTTGGGCAAACTCCCATGCACACTCAAGGACCCTGCCAAGAGTATAAAGCTGGTCTACTGTTCCACGACCAGGACGAAAACCATACTGTTCGTCCTGGATCCGAGGTTCGACTATCCGGCGTAGCCTCCTCTCCAGTACACATGCATAGAATAGGCTGAGGAGTGTGATCCACGATAGTTGGAACACACCCTCCAGTTCCCCTTCTTAAAGACAGAAACCACCACCCCGGTCTGCCAATCCAGAGGTACCGCCCCCGATGTCCACGCAATGTTGCAGAGTCTTGTCAACCAAGACAGCCCTACAGCATCCAGAGCCTTAAGGAACTCCGGACGGGGCCTTGCCACCGAGGAGCTTTTTAACTACCTTGGCAACCTCAGCCCCAGAAATAGGAGAGCCCACCACAGATTCCCCAGGAACTGCTTCCTCATAGGAAGACGTGTTGGTGGGCTTGAGGAGGTCTTCGAAGTATTCCCTCCACCGATCCACAACAGCCGCAGTAGAGGTCGCTTGGCCTGTCAGTACCTGTCCGCTGCCTCTGGAGTCCCATGAGCCAAAAGGACCCGATAGGCTCTTTCTTCAGCTTGACGGCATCCCTCACTGCTGGTGTCCACCAGCGGGTTCTAGATTACCGCCACGACAGGCACCAAACACCTTGCGGCCACAGTTCCAATCAGCCGGCTCGACAAGAGAGGCACGGATGGTCCACTCAGACTCAATGTCCAGCACCTTTCGTGACATGTTCAAAGTTCTTCCGGAGGTGGGAATTAAAACTCTCTCTAAAAGGACACTTTGCTAGGCGTTCCCAGCAGACCCTCACAATGCGTTTGGGCCTGCTAGGTCTGTCCGGCATCCTCCCCCACCATCGGAGCCAGCTCACCACCAGGTGGTGATCGCTAGAAAGCTCTGCCCCTCTCTTCACCCGAGTGTCCAAAACATGAGGCCGCAAATCCGATGACACAACTACAAAGGAACTGCGGCCGAGGGTGTCCTGGTGCCAAGTGCACATATGGACACCCTTATGTTTGAACATTGTGTTTGTTATGGACAATCCGTGACAAGCACAAAAGTCTAATAACAAAGCACCACTTGGGTTTGGATCCGGGTGTCCATTTTTTCCAATCACGCCTCTCCAGGTTTCACTGTCGTTGCTAACATGAGCGTTGAAGTCCCCCAGCAGAACAAGGGAATCACCCGAGGGAGCACTCTCCAGTACTCCCTCAAGGGAATACAAAAAGAGTTGGTAATCTGAGCTGCTGTTTGGTGCGTAAACACAACCAACAGTCAGGACCCGTCCCCCAACCCGAAGGCGGAGGGAAGCTACCATCTCGTCTACTGGGTTAAAGTCCAACGTGCAGGCTTTGAGCCAGGGGGCAACAAGAATTGCCACGCCAGCCTTTCAATTGCTTGCAATGCCAGAGTGGAAGAGAGTCCAGCACCTCTTGAGAGAACAGGTTCCAGAGCCCTTGCTGTGAGTCCAAATATATCTAGGTGGAACTTCTCCACCTCGCTCACCAGCTCAGGCTCCTTCCCTCCCAGCGAGGAGACGTTTCACATCCCAAGAGCTAGCTTATGGGACCACCAAGTGCCCTGCCTTCGGCTGCCGCCCTGCTCAAACTGCACCCGACCTCTATGACCCAGCCCTGTCATACTAAATATGAAAAGTTATATAAACATAACTCCAAAACCAAACTTGCAATCCGTCTAAAAATGCCTGCAATATTGAATCATAGGAGTTTTACCAGAATCAGGTATTTTGGTAAGGTTTACAAATACAAAAATTAGGTTTTACTCATAATGACAGTATAACTGCCACATTCAATATGACAGTTATTTAAACATATCTCCTAAACCACACATGCAAAATGACTAATAATGCCTGGAGAAATGTATCTTTGTGAGTTTTACTGGAAAAACAATTATTAGTAAGTTTTGTAAAGACACAAGTTAGTTTTTTTACTCATCATAGTATAACTGTCATACTAATATGAAAGTTGTATAAACATAACTCCAAAACAAAACATGCATTATGTCTAAAAATGCCTGTAATATTGTATACATGTGAGTTTAACTAGAATCAGTTGTTTTTGTAAGGTTTGCAAATACAAAATATGTTTTTTTTTCACTATGACAGTATACTGTCACACTCAATCTGACAGTTTTTTAACCTTAACTCATAAACCACACATGCAAAATGGCTAATATTGCCTGGAGATATGTATCTTTGTGAATTTTACTAGAAAAAAATATATTTTGTAAGGTTAGTTTTTTTACTCAATACTAATGTCATACTAAATCCATCCATTTTCTTCCGCTTATCCAAGGTCGGGTTGCTGGGGCAGCAGCGTAAGCAGAGAAACCCAGACTTCCCTCTCCCCAGCCTCTTCGTCCAGCTCTTCTCGGGGGATCCAGAGGCGTTCCCAATTCGTCCTGGGTCTTCCCCGTGGCCTCCTGCCGGTCGGACATGCCCTAAACATCTCCCTAGGGAGGCGTTCTGGTGACATCCTGAGCAGATGTCCGAACCACCTCATCTGGCTCCTCTCAATGTGGAAGAGCAGTGGCTTTACTCTGAGTTCCTCCAGGATGACAGAGCTTCTCATCCTATTTCTAAGGGAGAGACCCGCCACCCGGCGGAGAAAACTCATGTCGGCCGCTTGTACCTGTGATCGTGTCCTTTCGGTCATAACCCAAAGCTCATGACCATAGGTGAGGATGGGAACGTAGCTCGACTGGTAAATTGAGAGCTTTTCCTTCTGGCTCAGCTCCTTCTTCACCACAACGGATCGATATAGCGTCCTCATTACTGAAGACGCCGCACCGATCCGCCCGTTGATCTCACGATCCACTCTTCCCTCACTCGTGAACAAAACTCCTAGGTACTTGAACTCCTCCACTCGGGGCAAGTTCTTCTCCCCAACCTGGAGATGGCACTCCACCCTTTCCCGGGCGATAACCATGGAGGTGCTGATTCTCATCCCAGTCTATTCAAACTCGGCTGCAACCCGATCCAATGAGAGCTGAAGATCCTGGCCGGTAGAAACCATCAGGACCACATCATCTGCAAAAAGCAGAGACCTAATCCTGCAGCCACCAAACCGGATCCACTCAACGCCATGACTGCGCCTAGAAATTCTGTCCATAAAAGTTATGAACAGAATCGGTGACAAAGGCAGCCTTGGCGGAGTCCAACCATCACTGGAAAGGGGTCCGACTTACTGCCGGCAATGCGGATCAAGCTCTGATGCTGATCATACAGGGAGCGACCCACCACAATCAGATACCCCATACTCTCTGAGCACTCCCCACAGGACTCCCCGGGGGACACGGTCGAATGCCTTCTCCAAGTCCTCAAAGCACATGTAGACTGGTTGGGCAAACTCCCATGCCATGCGAGAGTATAAAGCTGGTCTACCGTTCCACGACCAGGACGAAAACCACACTGTTTGTCCTGGATCCGAGGTTCGACTATCCGGCGTAGCCTCCTCTCCAGTACACATGAATAGGCTGAGGAGTGTGATCCACGATAGTTGTAACACACCCTCCAGTTCCCCTTGTTAAAGAGAGAAACCACCACCCCGGTCTGCCAATCCAGAGGTACCGCCCCTGATGTCCACGTGATGTTGCAGAGTCTTGTCTACTAAGACAGCCTCACAGCATCCAGAGCCTTAAGGAACTCCGTACGGATCTCATCCACCCCCGGCTTTTTAACTAACTTGGCAACCTCAGCCCCAGAAATAGGAGAGCCCACCACAGATTACCCAGGCACTGCTTCCTCATAGGAAGACATGTTGGTGAGATTGAGGAGGTCTTAAAAGTATTCCCTCCACCGATCCACAACAGCCGCAGTAGAGGTCGCTTGGCCTGTCAGTACCTGTCCGATGCCTCTGGAGTCCCATGAGCCAAAAGGACCCGATAGGCTCTTTCTTCAGCTTGATGGCATCCCTCACTGCTGGTGTCCACCAGCGGGTTTTAGATTACCACCACGACAGGCACCAGCTCCAATTAGCCGGCTCGACAAGAGAGGCACGGAACATGGTCCACTCACACTCAATATCCAGCACCTCTCGTGACATGTTCAAAGTTCTTCCGGAGGTGGGAATTGAAACTCTCTCTGACAGGAAACTCTGCTAGGTGTTCCCAGCAGACATTCACAATGCATTTGGGCCTGCCAGGTCTGTCCGGCATCCTCCCCCACCATCGGAGCCAGCCAGGTGATTGGTAGAAAGCTCTGCCCTCTCTTCACCCGAGTGTCCAAAACATGAGGCCGCAAATCCGATGACACAACTACAAAGTCAATCATGGAACTGCGGCCTAGGGTGTCCTGGTGCCAAGTGCACATATGGACACCCTTATGTTTGAACATTGTGTTTGTTATGGACAATCCATGACGAGCACAAAAGTCCAATAACAAAGTACCACCTGGGTTCAAATCCGGGTGGCCATTTTTTTCCAATCACGCCTCTCCAGGTTTCACTGTCGTTGCTACATGAGCTTTGAAGTCCCCCAGCAGAACAAGGGAATCACTCTCCAGTACTCCCTCAAAGGAATCCAAAAAGAGTGGGTACTCTGAGCTGCTGCTTGGTGCGTAAACACAACCAACAGTCAAGACCGGTCCCCCAACCCGAAGGCGGAGGGAAGCTACCATCTCGTCTACTGGGTTAAAGGCCAACGTGCAGGCTTTGAGACGGGGGGCAACAAGAAATGCCAACCCAGCCTCTCATTGCTTGCAACGCCAGAGTGGAAGAGAGTCCAGCCCCTCTCGAGAGAACAGGTTCCAGAGCCTTTGCTGTGCGTCGAAGTGAGACCAACTATATCTAGCCGGAACTTCTCCACCTCGCGCACCAGCTCAGGCTCCTTTCCTCCCAGCGAGGAGACGTTCCACGTCCCATGAGCTAGCTTATGGGACCACCAAGTGCCCTGCCTTCGGCTGCCTCCCAGCTCACACTGCACCCAACCTCTATGACCCAACCCAAGAGTGGTGAGCACATTGGAGGGGGGACCCACGTTGCCTCTTCGAGCTGACAGTTCCGGCCACCAGGCGCTCGCCATCGTGGCCCACCTCTGGGCCTGGCTCCACAGGGGTGCCACGGTGACCCGCGTCCGGGCGAGGAAAAATCTAGGTCCTCGATTTGTACTTTTCATAAAGGTTTGAGCTGCTCTTTGTCTGATCCCTCACCTAGGACCTGTTTGTCTTGGGAGACCCTACCAGGGGTTATGAAGCCCTGGTAGGGCTTCATAACCAACATAGACAACATAGCTCCTAGGATCAGTTGGACAATCAAACTCCTTTACCATGATAAAGTGGCAGCTCAGAAAGGAGGTTATATAAACATAAATCCAAAACCAAACATGCAATATGTCTAAACATGCCACACAAAAGGTATTTTTTTACTCAATATGACAGTAATGTTCTTAAAATCCTGAAATAATAAGAAAAAAGCAATAAAAATGTATTCCAGCATAATTCCTAATCAAACATGCAAAATGTCTAAAAATGCCTGTAATATTGAATCCATGTTAGAATTACTGGAATCACTTGTTTTTGTAAGTTTTGCAAATACAAAATTTGGGTTTTACACATAATGACAATATACTGCTAAACTCAATATGACAGTTATTTAAACATAACTCCTAAAGTACAAATAAAAAATGGCTAATAATGCCTGAATTAATGCATTCTTGTGAGTTTTACTCGAAACAAAAGGCTTGCAAAAGCAAAAAGTAGATTTTTACTCAATATGACAGTAATGTTCTTAAAATCCTGAGATAATGCGAAAAAAGCAATATGGTGCGGAGAATACGGTATGTTATATTGTCTTTTTTATTCCAGCGAGTTAATCCATTTTGGGGGGAGTTGAGGGGATAATTAAATTATGATGCGTTCAAGAGTCTTACGGCCTGAGGGAAGAAGCTGTTACAGAAACTGGTGGTTCTGCCTCTGAGGCTGCGGAACCTCTTTCTAGAGTCCAGCAGTGAAAACAGTCCTTGGTGGGGGTGGGAGGAGTCTTTGCAGATTTTCTGAGCCCTGGTCAGGCAGCGGCTTTTCGCGATCTCCTGGATAGGAGGAAGAGAAGTCCTGATGATCTTTTCCGCTGCCCTCACCACTCTCTGCAGAGACTTCCAGTCTGAGGCACTGCAGGCTCCAGTCCAGACAGAGATGCTGTTGGTCAGCAGGCTCTCTATAGTGCCTCTGTAAAATGTGGTGAGAATGGGGGGAGGGAGCTGGGCTCTTTTCATCCGACGCAAAAAGTGCATGCGCTGCTGAGCTCTTTTTACAAGAGGGACCAGGTTATATTGTCAGTTATCTGCACCCCCAGGAACTTGGTGCTGCTTACTATCTCCACCGCTGTGCCATTGATGAAGAGTGGAGCGTGGCTGGACTGGTGCTTCCTGAAGTCAACGATGATCTCCTTGGTCTTGTTGACATTCAGGACCAGGTTGTTGGTTCTGCACCAGTCAACCAGATGTTTCACCTCCTCCCTGTAGTCCATGTCGTTGTTGTCACAGATGAGGCCCACTACTGTCGTGTCGTCCGCATACTTCACAATGTGGTTAGTAGTGGACCTGGCGCAACAGTCATGGGTCATCAACGTGAACAGCAGCGGGCTCAGGACGCAGCCCTGGGGGGAGCCGGTGCTCAGAAGATGGCACTGGAGGTGTTGTTGCCCACTCTCACGGATTGGGGTCTGTCTGTGAGGAAGCGTAGTAGAATTTCTGACCTTTTGACCTATATTTCTTGTCTTTTAAGAATGTCCGCTCATTTTCAATACTCTTGTATTTTTGTGCCATTGAATGGACCAGTTGTGGGACAAAAGTGAATATTAAGTCGTGCCAACCTGTCTATAGAATGTGTTGACTGTCTCAAGGATTCGAGTTGTTATGGAACAGATAGGAAAAGCAAAACAAGACATTGACGCATTTGATAAGGAACGATGACGCACAACAGACATATAAATGAATGGCAGAAGACCGGAACTCGGGGGTGATTTTGGCTTGTGTGTGTCTTGTGTGCTCTGGAGTACATTGTGTCTGCTTGCACGGACAACTTAATTCAACCTGCACTTCTGATAATGGGTAAATAAATTTGTTGTACTAAACTACTTTTGTTGCCTGCTTAAGCTTCGGACAATCCACTACACAAATTGGCGTCACGGACAGGATGGTCCAGAACTCTGCAAGTCAACATCCGCTCCCGGCTTCTCTCTCAGGCAGACAACGCTTGCACACGCGCATCTAATAAAAGGTAAGCTATTTTGCTTATTGTGTAAAAGTTGTCTGTCTGAAGAGAAACGGGATCGGTAAGATGAAAACTGAATTTTTTTTTCATAAAAGATAGTTCTCCAAAAACAACCTAGACTGGGGCATGTGTTGGTTGGCTTGAGTTGTTTTATATGTGATCATTTGTCTGTGTGTTTGTTGAAAACTTGTGATTTCTTGTTTTTAACATCAGGGGATTGTTGATAGAATTTTGGTGGTTTGGAGTGTAGAAGCATAGACTATGTGAGACGAAAAATTTCTCTTAACCTCTTCATCCTCTGTCGTTGCTGGCAGAGGATGCTTCTTTCTGCAAGTGCATCAGAATTAGCCAGAGTTGGATACAGCTAAATTTAAGGCAGGGTTTTGCTAACTGGTGGCACATTTGGCCCATACAAATTTATGAAGTCTATGAATGTGCGACATATCTCTCTATGTGGAAACTGCAGCGTTGGAAAAGCCTCATTTTGGGTGACCGTTTGGTGACTCCGGTAAAGGAGATCAACTGAGCTGTATTTGTCACGACGTTCTGTTTAATTGGCTGCAGTATAGATGGATATTGATCGGGCTGCATATGGTAGAGCTTTGGTGGAGCTTTGGTGAAGCTTTGGTGAAACTGTATGGAACTGACCAAAACATGATGACTGTAGAGCATTGGGTGATTATCAGTGACTCTATGGTGCTTTTATGCTGTTGCCGTGTATTGGTCAGGGAGTAAAACCAGGAGCTGCTCCGCTGGAACGGGTTAATCGCCGTTGTATGAGTAATGATGGGACCTGTGTTTGTTAATGAGACGGCCGATTCCACAAAAGCACGCGTGCATTAGTTGTTTGTATTGGTCCGGACCAGGGGGGCGTGGTTTGTGGGAAAAATGTGTGTGTTTTTTTTAAATTTATATATATATATATCTGCGTATTTTAATAACTTTTGTGTAGCACCTGGTTTCTTGTCTGGTTTAACCCTCCCCTTCCTTTCCCCCCTCTCGCAACCTCCCCTCACGCTTTTTTCACAGCCCCGCTATCTGTAAAAGTCTGGAAATTGTCTAAAATGTGTGTGCGTGTCAGAAAGTAGACAAAGTTTATGTACAGAAAACATATGAGTGAATGATTTATCCATTTAATTATCTTATTCTGCTCTCGGAGGTTGGATCGCGGGGGCAGCAGCCTAAGCAGGGAAGTCCAGAATACCCTCCTTAAACTTGACTATTTGTCCATCTAAGAGTGAATGATAAATGTTGTTCTTATTATTAAGGTTCTGATATGATACAGCTGTGCTTCTGGATGAGAAAAGTAGTTGTCTATTGCATTTACTTTTAACTGTGCTGGTAAATTCTCTGTGTGTGAGTGACTGTGTGACGCATATAAAAAAAAAAAAAAAAAAGCAAAAAAATAAAAAATAAAAAAGCTGGGAGACATTTTGAGATAAGAGTGTGTGCGTGTGACAAGGCTGTATGAGTGTCAGCTGTACGAGGCGTGGTTCGAAGAGGAGTGACACTGATAGCATTGAGCTAGGTTGGCATTGTGTTAGCATAGCATTGAGCTAGGTTAGCATTGTGTTAGCATAGCATTGGGCTAGGTTAGCAAAAGTTTGCTTACTGAGGCATAGTAAGGCTAAGTTAGCATCTAGCTTGGCATTACTAAGTGTGGTTGAACAGTTATTCGGGGCGGTATGGCGTAGTGGGTAGAGCGGCCGTGCCAGAAACCTGAGGGTTGCAGGTTCGCTCCCCGCCTCTCACCGTCCAAAATCGCTGCCGTTGTGTCCTTGGGCAGGACACTTCACCCTTGCCCCCGGTGCCGCTCACACCGGAGAATGAATGATGAATGAATGAGTTGTAAAAGTGAATGATGGGTTCTCACTTCTCTGTGAAGCGCTTTAAGTGTCTAAAAAAGCGCTATATAAATCTAATCCATTATTATTATTATTATTATTATTCTCGGTCTGTAGAGTGTGCTAGTAGTAGGTGCTTGCTAAGTCCAGTAAAATAATAGATATATGGAAAATTACACGTTTAAATATCAATCAATAAATACGGATTGTGGGACATTGAAACATTGTTTAATTCATCATTCATTTATATGTCTAGTATACTTTTTTTTTGGTACAGCCTTGTTGCTTATCTGATCCATCCAGTTTCTGTGTGGAAGTTGAGACAAACACACGCACGAACATCATAGATTAGGACACACTGTAACTTTGAATGAATACTTATACAACAAATAAATTAATAATATTGAATTTAAATTTGAGAAAGATAAATTGATTATACATTGACATTTTAATTTTTTTAGGAATAAACACACTATAAAATAAAAGTTAAATTTATATTCTAATACATCTAAGGGCATCTGTGAAACATAGAGTCTGAAGAAGTACAGATAAGAGCCACTCAGCGCCATTGTCAAAACAAAACGTAGAGAAGCGTTAAACAAATTCTAATCAGAAGGAAGACAGACCAAAATATGAGAACTTAAGTAAACAGACAGCAAGTAAACCAGAAATAATAATGTAAATAAATAACAAAGAAAGCAATTTTTTATGTGACATTGGTGCATGTAGAATTACAAATAGAGAATAAAACTAAATGGAAATAACTGTCTGCAAGATGAGCATGACGTCATGAATTGTGCTCGGGTTAGTAATAGATAGATAGATAGACAGATAAAACGTTATTGATTCCTTCAGGAGAGTTCCCTTTGGAAGAAGAACTAAAAAGTAAACAGTAACTAATAAGGGTATAAATGGAAACAAAATAGATTCTATTAAAAGAGAAACTAGGCATTAACGACCATGATCTAAAAAAGTATTGCACTGTTATTGTTTTGCATTCCCTGTCATCCTAGCCCCCCAAAGAGGAGTTGTACAGTGTAATGATGTATGAGACAAAGGATTTTTCATAGGCTAAACCAGTAGTTCTCAAATGAGGGTATGGTGTTTCCGCCCGGACAAAAAAGGGAGGTACTTGAAGGTATGCCAAGGGGTACCTGAGATTTTAAATATTTTAAAATAGCGACAATTCAAAATCCTTTATAAATATAATTATAGAAGAATAATTCTTCAACAAAATAAATATTTAGAATTAAGTTCACGAGCCCAGATGGATCTCTATTGCAATATCCAAAGAAGGTTGATGATTGATTATATGTATAGAAATCTTTATTATAATTTAATCACTTGTTTAATTTTTAAAACGTTTTAGTTATTCTTATTTTTGTTTGGTTGTCCAAATAAGTCAAGTAAGACCACAACAAATGAGCAATATGGTGCACTGTTATACAATTTAATAAATCAGAAAATAATGACATTATGCTGTATTTTATTTCTTTAATTTACTGGAAAAAAAGGTTGAAAACCACTGCCCTAAATCATATCTAAAGCTAAAATTATTTTATAAGACTGATTATTTTGGATTCGTAAATAGTATGCTGTTGATTGTGGTTAGCTGCAAGTTTGTTTATTTGTTTGTTTAGTTGCTTGAGTGAAATGGGAAGAAATCAATAGGAATAATTACATGCAAAATGGAATAAAACTATGAGTGCGATAGATAATGAATGAATAGATGAAATAAGTTTAATTTGGTCATATAATCAACCATCAACCAATTTGTGTGAGCAGTTTAACAGTAAATTAGACATATTAACAATCATACACATTCACACACAGAACAGAAAAGAAAAAGAATGACCGAAAAAAGAATAGGCGGAAGCCAAAGCTTATATTGGCCTATGATATACAATTACTGAACATTAAATTACCTGGAACATCAACGTTAAAAGATGAAAGTAATTGTTACTATATTTTATAAATATACACATACATTCACTGTACAAACACACACATACATATACTGTACATATACATTCACTGTACAAACACACATTTACACATACTGTACATATACATTCACTGTTCAAACACACATACTGTATACACATACTGTACATATACATTCGCTGTACACACATATACACATACTGTACATATACATTCACTGTACAAGCACACATACACATACTGTACATATACAAGTACATATGCACACATACACTCATGCACATAATCACGTTTCATCAAACATATATTAACGTTGTTGCCCTAGGGTAAACTGGGTATAACACATGGCACACTGACAAAGCTTAACCTATTGTTACTATAACAATCTACAAGGTTAAGGTTGCTTCTCTTTCTTCCCCTCCATTTTTCTGCATTCTTTCGTATCTCAAGTTATCATTACGTATATGTATTGTTGCATTTGAACAATTGTATTGTTGATAATAAAGGTAAAGTACTGGTATTGTTTATTATCAATAGCACTATTTCTATTGGTATTCATATTGCTCCATTTTTAGTGTAATAATGCTCATTGTCATTTCTGTATTTTATTTTATTTTTTTAATTTTCGCTAACTGCTTATTTGCTATTACTTTTACCATCATATTTGTACATGTCGTATTTGCTGATGTTGCTCTGTTGTTGTTGTTGTTGTGTTTGCTGTTGTTGTTTTTGTCTCTCTGTCTAATCCCCCTCTTGTCCCCACAATTCCCCCCTCTGTCTTCCTTTTTCTCTCTTTCTATCCCCTCCTGCTCCGGCCCGGCTGCACCAAATGATAATATAAATACATTTAATAAAGTCAAAATACAAGTAAGGCAACAAGAGAAGTATCCTACACTTCTCTTTTTTAAAGTAAATCTGAACAGCCGATATGGGCATCTACATCTGCTATATGATTTGCCCGAGAAGCTGGGCAGGACATTATAAAAAAAAATAAAATAAAAAAAAAAAGATTATATGTATAGAAATCTTTATTATAATTTAATCACTTGTTTAATTTTTAAAACGTTTTAGTTATTCTTATTTTTGTTTGGTTGTCCAAATAAGTCAAGTAAGACCACAACAAATGAGCAATATGGTGCACTGTTATACAATTTAATAAATCAGAAAATAATGACATTATGCTGTATTTTATTTCTTTAATTTACTGGAAAAAAAGGTTGAAAACCACTGCCCTAAATCATATCTAAAGCTAAAATTATTTTATAAGACTGATTATTTTGGATTCGTAAATAGTATGCTGTTGATTGTGGTTAGCTGCAAGTTTGTTTATTTGTTTGTTTAGTTGCTTGAGTGAAATGGGAAGAAATCAATAGGAATAATTACATGCAAAATGGAATAAAACTATGAGTGCGATAGATAATGAATGAATAGATGAAATAAGTTTATTTTGGTCATATAATCAACCATCAACCAATTTGTGTGAGCAGTTTAACAGTACATTAGACATATTAACAATCATACACATTCACACACAGAACAGAAAAGAAAAAGAATGACCGAAAAAAGAATAGGCGGAAGCCAAAGCTTATATTGGCCTATGTTATACAATTACTGAACATTAAATTACCTGGAACATCAACGTTAAAAGATGAAAGTAATTGTTACTATATTTTATAATGTTCAAAAAACTTTACTTTTCAAGGGTCTCTTAAACCATAACAAAAAACTACATGTGTTCAGCTCATCACTGAGGATGGTACATCATTTAACTCCTAAAACTGAAATACATTTGTGTTTTTATTTTATTTTACTTGACCTATTTCAAAAATCAATATCCCAGATAAATGATAGTTTTCTCCTCATAATGTAAACAAGCTAAGAATACAAACTGGAAGGCTGTTGTTCTTTACTTGGAAACATAATTGCCATTGTTTTAAAATTAAATTATCTGAACATTTAACACATTATGACTTAAAAAATGGATTGATATGATCATAATAATAATGCTTTGTGTATTATTGAAATGAGCCTTTTAATTTTAAGTATTGGGTCTATAATTCTTCTATAAACATTTCCCCAAACTTCAAAACAATATTACATATGGAAAAATAAATGAATAATATAACATGTGCAGACATTTCTTATTCAGCATGTGTTTAACTTTATACCGAATAGCAATGGATTTGGATATTTTCTTTAATATGTTCAATATGCGGCTTCCAACATATTAATGATCAATTACTATTCTCAAGAATGTAGTTCATATACTCTTGTCAATTTCCACTTGATTTAACTTTAATTTGTGTTTCACAATTTGACTATGCACCCTGGACAGGTCGCCACCTCATCAAAGGGCCAACACAGATAGATAGACAGACAACATTCACACACTAGGGCAAATTTAGTCTTATTAATTTCTACATATTGAGATCTATTACTTAAAATAACTACTTAACCACTGTTGTGAAACACCTTTCTAATTTATGGGAGTATTGGGATAGGACTGAGGAAGATGTCTGCTGTGGTGGTGGTTAGTTTGGAAATTAATTTAATAAAAGTAACTTTGAAGTGCAGTCTGACATTTTAGTTTGGAGTAATTTATATTTTTATTTAGACATTGCAGTACACCATACTTCTGGATGTTGAGCTAGAAGAGGATAATGGCATGACAGAATAAAGTTAGAATTAAAGTTGGGGTGCCAGTGATTGTCACACACACACTGGGTATGGTGGAATTTGTCCTCTGCATTTGGCCCATCCCCCGTGATTGCCCCTGGGAGGTGGGGGAATCATGTTTGGTGATTTGGCTCCCAAATTTTTTGTGGTCTTTGGTGTGACTCGACCGGGGTTTTGAACTTGCGACCTGCCGATCTCAGGGCGGACACTCTAACCACTAGGCCACTGAGATGAAGGAGGCAAACCAAATCTCAACAGCTTTCAGTTAGCTACAGATTTTGAGAGTATAATGCGAATAACTATAACTTTACAACTGTTTTGCTGTGAATAGTGTTGAATAATAATTACAAAAAACAGCCTACATTAATAATTAGAATAAGAGCCGATATGTAAAGTTAAAAAGAAAAAAAAAAGAAAAAAAAAGAGGAGAAGTGTGATTAGGCATGGCGCTTAGAGCATGGCCTTGTGTGTTTGTTATGACTAAGTTGGATAACCAGTCGAAGACGGGCAAGGCAAGGATATGTTTGTGTGGCGTTTTTCATGCAACAAAGTGAAATGAAAGAAAATAAAAGCAAAATTAAAATGCAGACAATAAAAATAAACACAGTGCGGACGTTAAAAGTTAAAAGATTAAAACATTTAGCTGAAAGATAAGGAGAGACGTGAATAAAAATATTCCTTTGTTTTGGAGAGTATCACGCACAGTGGGAGGTCAGAGTGCAAGCATGACAGCTTGCTCGCGCCTACTGATAGACAAATGATAGTTTAAATTAACTTATACATAATCTTAAGTGAATTAAAAGGGTACTTAAATACGCATGAAGTAGTACGTATAATCTTTGAATTAAGGTTATTGATTAGCAATTAATGGGATAGTTAAGACTGTAATTTAAAAAAAAAAACGTGATGTGCAAAATTGAACTAACCGAGAGGATATGAAAACGATGGGTGTACATGTTTTGAGTTCCAAATTCTGGAGGAAAAAACCTCAACAAAACGTAAAACCATACAGACGGACTTGGGTGGTAGCCACGGTTGTGCTACGTCAAGCGAGGGTGCAAAGGATATGCAGCCGGGGGACTGCCAACTTCTCTGAACAAGACAAGCTCCAAAGTTGTAGCCAGAACATGCTCACAAAAAATACAGGTGTGACAGCAGGACGAACAGCAGGATACAAACAGACCCCTGCTGGACATAAGTGTCAACGGACAATGTTCAACACAATCATTGAAGCATTCCTTTGTGGTCAACCTGCACACACCTTGTAATGACCTGCTTACGATCTGTGCCCTGACAATTCAATACTGCACAGAAGGAACTTCATGATGTTGCCTGACAGCACGACATCAGCTGACAACTACTGGGGACGCCTCCCAGGAATGAGTGGAAGACGGGGACTGCTCCAACTGTCCTAGCACTGGCTGACGGAGGTGCGTCCGTGTGTCCTGCCACCCAAACCGCCAAAGTGTATGATCACCAATTAGACGACTCATAATAGGAGCCTTTTGACTCTTATATATGGTGGGACTCAAGGTATGGCCGCTCATGTGAACTATCCTTTAAACAATTAGAATGGTATAAGATGGACAACTAATGACCCACATTGTTCCCTCTGTCCTGCCTACGAAACAAAAAAAATTTAGGTCAAATGATACAACAGGGCGTAGCTGCCGCTGATTCAACCGATACGCTAATACCACATTTTCAATTATTTCGGTTGTCTGTTAAAAACACAGCTATTGGTTGCAATTTGGACATTTCTGCTGTAGGCTACAAAGAGCTAGCAGCTACGCAACAGCTGAGCTAAAACAAAATTTAAGCATATCAAATATTTATAGTTGTTTATTACATACACAAAGTCGCAGAGAGACAGAAGTCTGTAGAAAGTATTCAGTAACAAACGTGTCCGCATTATTAAACTTTCTACCACAGGAAACATACTGAACAAATACAGCAGTTACTGTCAGACTCTAATCCGGATTACCTTGTCTATCAGAGACATGGTTAAAACCCACAACACCTTTCGTTCAAATTAATGTCCCGGGGGACAAGATTACAGAAAAGACCGATCGAGTGACAAAGGGGGGAGGAATTATGATTTATGAAAGGGAAAACATTAAAAGTAGATCAATTTGAGTATGTTGAAATTAAAATCACATTTTCCTCAGAAATGTATTTCAAGGTAATTGTAGTATACCGACCGACCACAGCTAAAGACATTTTTCTTGATTCATTTTCAGACATCCTCAAACAGCATAGTATGAAAGAAGTAACGTCATGGGGGACGTTAATCTGGACTGGTTAAATAAAACACGTAGAAAGAAACTTAAGGATATTATAAACGGCTTCTATATGATACAAATGATAAGCAGCCCTACTAGAATTACAATTGGATGACAAAAATTAAAGAGAACATCTGTAAATACACGAATACAAAACCAGAAAGAAGAGTGCTAAAATAAAAATACCATTGGATTAATAAAACAATTTGGATTCTAATAAAGACATGAGGACTCAGCTCTCAAAAGAGCAATCATAACAGGTCTAAATACAGATCATATGATTTCAAAAGTTTTGAGGAACAAAGGCTGACTTTCACTTAGAATTAATCAAAGCTGTAAAAGGGAACATTAGAAAGTTATGGAAAACCAGATACAAACTTACGGAAAGAGAGCAAACAAGAAACAACACTATAACATTAAATATCAATGGCGCTACTATCGCAGACAGTCTGGACATAAGTAATCATTTTAATGAACATTTCATCCAGTCTGTACAAACCCTGAATAAAAAATCCCTCAAAATCAGTGCAAATAATTGTCATTTATTTAGGATGGACTAATTTTAGAATTAACAAATGAAACAAAGTTAAACAAAATCTTCACTGCATTATCAGACTCACGATCTAGAGATATATAAATGGGTTGGACACTATCTTCCTAAAAACATATAAGGATTGTATTATTGCTCGTATAACAACGATTGATAAATAAATTAAACGGAAAACACTTTACCTACCACGTCGAGAAACTGCTACTATGATTAAATCCATGTACAGACCAATTAGCCTTCTCCACGTTATAACAAAAGGAATAGAAAATTTGAAAAAAAAAAAAAAAAGTGGCTTTGGAGCAATCAAGGCTGCTCACACGGTCACTAAGAGGGGCATTATGTTGACACATCAACTTAATGTGTACTATATTTATCCATGAGAGCATTTTTGTTGTAAATTGTGAGGTATGGCTGTTAAAATCTTGGTTGTTGTTACGAATGATGACAGATGTGAACAAGAGCATGTATTGTCTTTGTGTGATGATTTAAATAAGGTGTGGTTGTATTGTATATTAAGAATGTGTCCATGAAGGGGCATTTTATGACTTTTCCTAAATCTGATTACATGCTACAGTATGATTATTTTTTGATTAATTATTGATTATTATGAATGTATATATTTATTATGATTAATTAGTGTCATAATTTTATTGCTTGATTTTTGGATCCCTTTAATTTAGGTAGCCAGGGACCACAGATGGAAAGTTGCTATTTAGATATAATCTGGTACAGAACATATCTGTTTCTGAACTTAATGTTTCTGTGCATTGTCCCATCATAGATAGACTAAATTAAATACAACTATTTAGTGAATTGTTGTGGCCACAATAATTCACTAGGTGTTGTAAAATATCAAAGTACTATTGCAAAAGCGAACAGTGACCTCAAACATGACCTGTCCTCCGCCTCTGTTCTTGCTGCACTTGACTATCAGCTGCCTTTTCTTTTTCTTGGATGTTTCTGAAACTACTAATACTACTACTACTATTACTATTATTATTACTACGACTAACACTGTCCCTGTGAGAGGGACAGAGGGGGGAGGTGAGTTTGGATTGGGTCAAGTTTGAGCGTGTTGAGGTTTTATTTAATCGATATGATCAATCCGGTACAAGGATAAAGGAACGTAATGATTTAGATTGACAATTGCTGTGGTTGGCGAAAGCAACCCCAACCTCAAAGGAGGGTGCCAATTCAGTAATTAAATGTTTTGTGAATGATCTAATATCCCGACATGGTTTCCCCAAAAAGATTAGGTCAAACAACGGCACCTATTTTAAGAAAACAGGTTATCATCTTCAGTCACAAGATCAGCACTTCTCAGGACAAGCAGCTTCCTAGGAAGGTGGAAAGACCATGAGACCAAAATGGTAAGTTTGCAAAATGTAGAATTTGTGTGCCAGTTCCTCTGTGCAGATTTGAGGATGAAAGCAGCCACTCCAGATTCCCTTGCACTCGCTAAGAGGGGCACGGTCAAAGCCAATCCAGGACCAACACCCGATACCCGACTGGAAGGAACCGAGAGGAGAGACAACACCTTGCCAGCAATGACGAGAACAACTAAGGTTGCCAGCCAATGGGTCCACCGGGACTCCAGCAGCTGTGGAAAGAAGTGTCGGGAGTGCCGAAGCAGCGAGGAGGCCTGAAGCAAGCCGAGGGCCTGGACCAAAGCCCCACGCCCCATACTCTGCCCCAGCCTTCCCCAAAGCCCCCACAGCTCCAACTCTACCTGAGTTTTCCCCAATTTCGGCCAGCACGCACCGGCCACTGAACAGTCTGCCCAATGGACTGAACCACACCCAAAGAGAGACAGACTGTTTGAGTGGATCACTTTCTTCACAAAGGCAGCCAAAAGCCCAACGAGGTGTCGGCAGGCCACCAGCCTGAGGCACCACCGAGCCATCTATACGAGCACTAATCGAACATGGACTCATACGAAATTCAGTTGTGTGTTCAAAATCAATTGATAATTAACAATATTGGTAACTACATTCATTGCAAATGCCGGGAAAAATATTTTTGAAAATTTCTTACAGTCATAAGTCTATATACATTCATCTATTTATGTTCAATGATGTTCATGATCAAAGTATTTGTTTTTCCTTTACTAAATCAAAGGGTAGGCCACTAATTGTGTTCTGTGAGATGGTTTTACTGCAGGCTGGTAACAGCGATCGCTCTGAAGGAGGGTCATAGACGGAATTTTTGCCTCGTATAAAAACATTGAGGTTTTTGCCTCTATCTGCGGTAGAGATTTAAGTTAGTGGTCTATATCAGAAATTGTTTTGGTCCAGGGTCTTAAGACCCTGGAAGGCGGGTATGTAGTAGAATTTCTGACCTTTTGACCTATATTTCTTGTCTTTTAAGAATGTCCGCTCATTTTCAATACTCTTGTATTTTTGTGCCATTGAATGGACCAGTTGTGGGACAAAAGTGAATATTAAGTCGTGCCAACCTGTCTATAGAATGTGTTGACTGTCTCAAGGATTCGAGTTGTTATGGAACAGATAGGAAAAGCAAAACAAGACATTGACGTATTTGATAAGTAACGATGACGCACAACAGACATATAAATGAATGGCAGAAGACCGGAACTCGGGGGTGATTTTGGCTTGTGTGTGTCTTGTGTGCTCTGGAGTACATTGTGTCTGCTTGCACGGACAACTTAATTCAACCTGCACTTCTGATAATGGGTAAATAAATTTGTTGTACTAAACTACTTTTGTTGCCTGCTTAAGCTTCGGACAATCCACTACAGAAGTCAAGCAGCCAGTTGCAAAGGGGGGTACTGAAACCAAGGGGGGCCAGTTTGCTCACCAAGTGCTGCGGGATGATGGTGTTGAATGCTGAGCTGAAGTCCAGGCACAACATCCGCACGTGTGTGTCCTTTCCTCCCAGATGTTCTAAGCTCAGGTGGAGTGCAGAGGAGATGGCGTCCTCTGTGGAGCGGTTAGGGCGATAAGCAAACTGGTATGGGTCGAATGCGGGGGGGGGAGTCTGGAGACAATATATTCCTTTACCAGCCTCTCGAAGCACTTCATTATGATGGGGGTGAGGGCAACGGGACGGTAATCATTGAGGGAGGAGATTGTGGGTTTTTTTGGCACTGGAATGATTGTGGCCGTCTTAAAACATGATGGTACCACAGCCTGGGTCAGCGAGATGTTGAAGATGTCTTTGAGAACCCCAACCAGCTAGTCTGCACATCCCTTAAGCACCTTGCCCGGAATGTCATCAGGTCCCGGTGCTTTCAGGGTTTTCCGGACATCCGCTATATCCAGGTTGAGCGGCTGCTCATCAGGGCGAGGGATGGATTTTCTCGCCGGAGTGGTGTTAAGTGCCTCAAACCTTGCAAAGTAGTTGTTAAGGTCATCTAGGAAGCTGATACTGTTGTCACAGGGACAAGGACAGGGGGCAGCTTTATAGTCCGTGATGACCTGTATGCCCTGCCACATTCGTTTAGTGTTTGTAGGGTTCTCGAAGAAGTCCTGCACTTTCTGACTGTGAGCACGCTTTACAACCTTAATGGCACGGTTCAGGTTACCTCTGGCTGATTTTAATGCCACCTGTCGACAGACTTGAAAGCCTTCAGCATTGCACGTACCTCACTGTTCATCCAGGGTTTCTCGTTGGCCCGTGTGGGGATGTTCTTGATCACATGACATCCTCCATGCACTTCTGAATGTATGCGGACACAGACTCTGCATACTCCTCCACACATGTTTGGTGATTTTCGGTGGCCGCTGCTTTGAACATGTCCCAGTGTGTGGTTTGGAAGCAGTCTTGTAATGCTGACATTGCTCCCTCTGGCCAGGTTCACTGCAGCTTGCTTCCTGATCAGCAGGGGCTTGTATGCAGGAATTAGCATCACAGATAGATGTCTGAGGAGCCGAGGTGGGGGCGTGGTGCAGCTTTATACGCCTGTTTAATATTACTATGAATCAAGTCAAACTTGCTTCCACCCCTGGTTGCAAAATTCACATATTGATGGAAATGAGGGAAAACTGTTTTCATGTTAGCTTGATTAAAATCCCCTGCCACGATGAAAACTCCCTCTGGATGTGTAGTTTGCAGTCATATTGAGTAAAAAAACTAACTTGTGTCTTTGCAAACCTTACAAAAGATAATTATTCTGGTAAAACTAACAAAGATACATTTCTCCAGGCATTATTAGCCATTTTGCATGTGTTGTTTCGGAGTTATGTTTAAATAACTGTCATATTGAATGCGACAGTATACTGTCATAGTGAGTCAAACCTAATTTTTGTATTTGCAAACCTTACAAAAACAACTGTTTCTAGTAAAACTCACCCAGATACAATAATACAGGCATTTTTGGACATAATGCCTGTTTGGTTTTGGAGTTATGTTTATATAACTTTCATATATAATATGACAGCTATATTGTTTTTTGAGTAAAAAAACTAACTTGTGTCTTTACAAACCTTACAAAATGTTTTTTTTCCCAGTAAAACTCTCAAAGATACATGTCTCCAGGCATTATTAGCCATTTTGCATGTGTGGATGAGGAGTTGTGTTTAAATGATTGTCATTTGAGTGTGGCAGCTATACTGTCATTATGAGTAAAACCTATTTTTTTTATTTGTAAACCTTACCAAAATACCTGATTTTGGTAAAAGTCACATAGATACAATAATACAGGCATTTTTAAACATAATGCATGTTTGGTTTTGGAGTTATGTTTATAAATGTACATATTTAGTATGACAGTTATACTGTCATATTGAATAAAAAAAACGAACTTTTGTCTTTGCAAATCTTACAAAAGCTCATTTTTCTAGTAAAACTAACAAAGATACATGACTCCAGACATTATTAGCCATTTTGCATGTGTTGTTTAAGAGTTATATTTATATACATGTTATTGCTTTTTTCGCATTATCTCAGGAATTTAAAAACATTAATGTCATATTGAGTAAACAATAACTAATTTGTGTCTTTGCAAACCTTACAAAAGAAAATGTTTCTAGTAAAACTCACAAAGATACATTTCTTCACACAATTTTCATGTGTGGTTTAGGAGTTAGGTTAAAATAACTGTTGAATTGAGTGTGGCAGTAATATTGTCATTATGTGTAAAACCAAATTTTTGTATTTGCAAATCTGACAAAAACTGTTGATTCCTGTAAGTTTCACATGGATTTAATATTACAGACATTTTTAGACATTTTGCATATTTAAATTAAGAATTATGTTGGAATACATTTTTATTGCCTTTTTCGCATTATCTCAGGATTTTAAGAACAATACTGTCATATTGAATAAAAAACTACTTTTTGTGTCTGCAAGCCTTGAAAAAATGATATGTTTCGAGTAAAACTCACAAGGATGATTATTTCAGGCATTCAAGCCATTTTTCATGTGTGGTTTAGGAGTTATGTTTAAATAACTGTCAAATTGAGTGTGACTGTCATTGTGAGTAAAACCTATTTTTTGTATTTGCAAACCTTACAAACACAACTGATTCTAGTAAAACTCACATGAATTCAATATTACAAGCATTTTTACACATTTTGCATGTTTGGTTTAGGAATTATGATGGAATACTGAGGTGGCAAATTATGATATGTCCAGTCTATTGCAGCACCAAGCAAACAATCGGAAAATTCCCGTCATATCAATTCCTAGATATGGTCGAAACTATTTAAAGTGCACTACGCATAATAAACGCAACATTGTTAATATTGCCACTACGGATAATCTTAACAAAAACTCGTCAAAACAGCCCAATACCTATAATATGGGCTTTTTAAACATAAGATCATTGTCTCCCAAGGCGTTATTGGTTAATGAGGTCATTAGAGACAACAATCTTAACGTCATTGGTCTTAGCGAAACCTGGCTCAAACCGGACAAATTTTTTGCGCTCAATGAAGCATCTCCTCCTAACTATACGAATGCGCATGTTGCCCGCCCTCTTAAAAGGGGAGGGGGTGTCGCACTAATATACAATGAAAATTTCAACCTTACCCCTAACCTAAATAATAAATATAAATCGTTTGAGGTGCTTACTATGAGGTCTGTCACACCGCTACCTCTCGACCTAGCTGTTATTTACCGCCCCCCTGGGCCCTATTCGGACTTTATCAGTGAATTCTCAGAGTTCGTTGCTGATCTAGTGACGCACGCCGACAATATAATCATAATGGGGGACTTTAATATCCATATGAATACCCCATCGGACCCTCAGTGCGTAGCGCTCCAAACCATAATTGATAGCTGTGGTCTTACACAAATAATACATGAACCCACGCATCGCAACGGTAATACAATAGATCTAGTGCTTGTCAGGGGTGTCACCACCTCCAAAGTTATGATACTTCCATATACTAAAGTAATGTCCGATCATTACCTTATAAAATTTGAAGTTTTGACTCTTTGTCAACAAGCTAATAATAATAATAACTGCTATAGCGGCCGCAACATTAATGCTGCCACAACGATGACTCTTGCTGACCTACTGCCTTCGGTAATGGCACCATTCCCAAATTATGTCGGCTCTATTGATAACCTCACTAACAACTTTGACGATGCCTTGCGCGAAATTATTGATAGTATAGCACCGCTAAAGCAAAAAAGGGCCCCTAAAAGGCGCACCCCATGGTTTACAGAAGAAATTAGAGCTCATAAATTATCATGTAGAAAACTGGAACGCAAATGGCGCGCGACTAAACTTGAGGTTTTCCATCAAGCATGGAGTGATAGTTTAATAACTTATAAACGCATGCTTACCTTAGCTAAAGCTAAATACTACTCAAATCTCATCCGCCTCAACAAAAACGATCCTAAATTTCTGTTTAGTACAGTAGCATCGCTAACCCAACAAGGGACTCCTCCCAGTAGCTCCACCCACTCGGCAGATGATTTTATGAATTTCTTTAATAAGAAAATTGAACTCATTAGAAAGGAGATTAAAGACAACGCATCCCAGCTACAACTGGGTTCTATTAACACAAATACGACTGTATATACGACGGACACTGCCCTCCAAAATAGTCTCTCTATTTTTGATTAAATAACATTAGAGGAATTATTACAGCGTGTAAGTGGGATAAAACAAACAACATGTTTACTTGACCCACTTCCTGGGAAACTTATCAAGGAACTGTTTGTATTATTAGGTCCATCAGTGTTAAATATTATAAACTTATCACTTTCCTCCGGCACTGTTCCCCTAGCATTCAAAAAAGCGGTTATTCATCCTCTGCTCAAAAGACCTAACCTCGATCCTGACCTCATGGTAAACTACCGACCGGTCTCCCACCTTCCGTTTATTTCTAAAATTCTCGAAAAAATTGTTGCACAGCAGCTAAATGAACACTTAGTGACTAACAATCTCTGTGAACCTTTTCAATCCGGTTTCAGGGCAAATCACTCTACGGAGACAGCCCTCGCAAAAATGACTAATGATCTATTGCTAACGATGGATTCTGATGCGTCATCTATGTTGCTGCTTCTTGATCTTAGCGCCGCTTTCGATACCGTCGATCATAATATTTTATTAGAGCGTATCAAAACACGTATTGGTATGTCAGACTTAGCCTTGTCTTGGTTTAACTCTTATCTTACTGACAGGATGCAGTGCGTCTCCCATAACAATGTGACCTCGGACTATGTCAAGGTAACGTGCGGAGTTCCCCAGGGTTCGGTTCTTGGCCCTGCACTCTTTAGTATTTACATGCTGCCGCTGGGTGACATCATACGCAAGTACGGTGTTGGCTTTCACTGTTATGCTGATGACACTCAACTCTACATGCCCCTAAAGCTGACCAACACGCCGGACTGTAGTCAGCTGGAGGCGTGTCTTAATGAAATTAAACAATGGATGTCCGCTAACTTTTTGCAACTCAACGCTAAGAAAACGGAAATGCTGATTATCGGTCCTGCTAGACACCAACATCTATTTAATAATACCACCTTAACATTTGACAACCAAACAATTAAACAAGGAGACTCTGTAAAGAATCTGGGTATTATCTTCGACCCAACTCTCTCGTTTGAGTCACACATTAAGAGTGTTACTAAAACGGCCTTCTTTCATCTCCGTAATATCGCTAAAATTCGTTCCATCTTGTCCACTAGCGACGCTGAGATCATTATTCATGCGTTCGTTACGTCTCGTCTCGATTACTGTAACGTTTTATTTTCGGGCCTCCCTATGTCTAGCATTAAAAGATTACAGTTGGTACAAAATGCGGCTGCAAGGCTTCTGACAAAAACAAGAAAGTTTGATCATATTACGCCTATACTGGCTCACTTGCACTGGCTTCCTGTGCACTTAAGATGCGACTTTAAGGTTTTACTACTTACGTATAAAATATTACACGGTTTAGCTCCAGCCTATCTCGCCGATTGTATTGTACCATATGTCCCGACAAGAAATCTGCGTTCAAAGAACTCCGGCTTATTAGTGATTCCCAGAGCCAAAAAAAAGTCTGCGGGCTATAGAGCGTTTTCTATTCGGGCTCCAATACTATGGAATGCCCTCCCGGTAACAGTTAGAGATGCTACCTCAGTAGAAGCATTTAAGTCCCATCTTAAAACTCATTTGTATAATCTAGCCTTTAAATAGACCCCCCCTTTTTTAGACCAGTTGATCTGCCGTTTCTTTTCTTCTCTCCTCTTCTCCCCTGTCCCTTGCGAGGGGAAGTTGCATAGGTCCGGTGGCCATGGATGAAGTGCTGGCTGTCCAGAGCCGGGACCCCGGGTGGACCACTAGCCTGTGCATCGGTTGGGGACATCTCTGCGCTGCTGACCCGTCTCCGCTCGGGATGGTTTCCTGTTGGCCCCGCTGTGGACTGGACTCCCGCTGATGTGTTGGATCCACTGTGTACTGGACTTTCACAATGTTATGTCAGACCCACTCGACATCCGTTGCTTTCGGTCTCCCCTAGAGGGGGGGGGGGGGGGTTACCCACATATGCGGTCCTCTCCAAGGTTTCTCATAGTCATTCACCGACGTCCCACTGGGGTGAGTTTTTCCTTGCCCGTATGTGGGCTCTGTACCGAGGATGTCGTTGTGGCTTGTACAGCCCTTTGAGACACTTGTGATTTAGGGCTATATAAATAAACATTGATTGATTGATTGATACATTTTTATTGTTTTTTTCGCATTATCTCAGGATTTTAGGAACATTACTGTCATATTGAGCAAAAAACTACATTATGTGTTTGCAAGTTTTAAAAAAAGCATATGTTTAGAGTAAAACTCACAAGCATGCATTATTTCAGGCATTATTAGCCATTTTTCACATGTGGTTTAGGAGTTATGTTTAAATAACGGTCAAATTGAGTGTGACTGTCATTGTGAGTAAAACCTATTTTTTGTATTTGCAAACCTTACAAAAACAACTGATTCTAGTAAAACTCACATGAATTCAATATTACAAGCATTTTTACATATTTTGCATGTTTGATTTAGGAATTATGATGGAATACATTTTTATTGCTTTTTTCGCATTATCTCAGGATTGTAAGAACATCACTGTCATATTGGGTAAAAAACTACTATTTGTGTTTGCAAGATTTAAAAAAGCATATGTTTAGAGTAAAACTCACAAGCATGCATTATTTCAGGCATTATTAGCCATTTTTCACGTGTGGTTTAGGAGTTATGTTTAAATAACTGTCAAATTGAGTGTGACTGTCATTGTGAGTAAAACCTATTTTTTGTATTTGCAAACCTTACAAACACAACTGATTCTAGTAAAACTCACATGAATTCAATATTACAAGCATTTTTACACATTTTGCATGTTTGATTTAGGAATTATGATGAAATACATTTTTATTGCTTTTTTCGCATTATCTCAGGATTGTATTGGGTAAAAAACTACTATTTGTGTTTGCAAGATTTAAAAAAGCATATGCTTTAAATAAAACTCCCAAGGATGCATTATTTTAGGCATTATTAGCCATTGGTGGTTTGGAGTTATGTTTAAATAACTGTCATTTGAGTGTGACAGTATACTGTCATAGTGAGTAAAACCTAAATGTTGTATTTGCAAACCTTACAAACACAACTGATTCTTGTAAAACTCACATGGATTCAATATTAAAAGCATTTTTACAAATGTTGCATGTTTGGTTTAGGAATTATGATGGAATACATTTTTATTGCTTTTTTCGCATTATCTCAGGATTTTAAGAACATTACTGTCATATTGAGTAAAAAACTACTTTTTGTGTATGCAAACCTTTAAAAATCGATATGTTTCGAGTAAAACTCCCAAGGATGCATTATTTCAGGCATTGTTAGCCATTTGTCACGTGTGGTTTAGGAGTTATGTTTAAATAACGGTCAATTTGAGTGTGACATTGTCATAGTGATTAAAATCCAATTTTTTTATTTGCAAAAAACAATTGATTCCAGTAATTCTCACATGGATTCAATATTACAGACATTTTTAGACATTTTGCATGTTTGATTTAGGAATTATATTGGAATACATTTTTATTGCTTTTTTCGCATTATCTCAGGATTTTAAGAACATTACTGTCTTTTGAGTAAAAAACTACTTTTTGTGTTGGCAAGCCTTAAAAAAAAAGCATATGTTTAGAGTAAAACTCACATGCATGCATTATTTCAGGCATTATTAGCCATTTTTCACGTGTGGTTTAGGAATTATGTTTAAATAACGGTCAAATTGAGTGTGACTGTCATAGTGAGTAGAAGCTATTTTTTGTATTTGCAAACCTTACAGACACAACTGATTCTAGTAAAACTCACATGAATTCAAGATTACAAGCATTTTTACACATTTTGCATGTTTGATTTAGGAATTATGATGGAATACATTTGTATTGCTTTTTTTGCAATATCTCAGGATTGTAAGAACATTACTGTCATTTTGAGTAAAAAAAATACTTTTTGTGTGTGCAAGCCTTAAAAAAAGCATGTGTTTAGAGTAAAACTCACAAGCATGCATTATTTCAGAGACTATTAGCCATTTTTCACGTGCGGTTTAGGAGTTATGTTTAAATAACTGTCAAATTGAGTGTGAATGTCAAAGTGAGTAAAACTTAAATTTTGTATTTGCAAACCTTACAAACACAACTGATTCTAATAAAACTCATATGGATTCAATATTACAGACATTTTTAGACATTTTGCATGTTTGATTTAGAAATTATGTTGGAATACATTTTTATTGCTTTTTTCGCATTATCTCAGGATTTTAAGAACACTACTGTCATATTGAGTAAAAATCTACTTTTTGCTTTTGCAAGCCTTTTGTTTCGAGTAAAACTCACAAGAATGCATTATTTCAGGCATTATTAGCCATTTTTTATTTGTACTTTAGGAGTTATGTTTAAATATCAATATGTCATATTGAGTTTACACTGTCATTATGTGTAAAACCCAAATTTTGTATTTGCAAAACTTACAAAAACAAGTGATTCCAGTAATTCTAACATGGATTCAATATTACAGGCATTTTTAAACATTTTGCATGTTTGATTAGGAATTATGTTGGAATACATTTTTATTGCTTTTTTCTCATTATTTCAGGATTTTAAGAACATTACTGTCATATTGAGTAAAAAACTACTTTTTGTGTGGCATGTTTAGACATATTGCATGTTTGGTTTTGGATTTATGTTTATATAACCTCCTTTCTGAGCTGCCACTTTATCATGGTAATGGAGTTTGCTTGTCCTACTGATCCTAGGAGCTATGTTGCTTCATAACCCCTGGTAGGGTCTCCCAAGACAAACAGGTCCTAGGTGAGGGATCAGACAAAGAGCAGCTCAAACCTTTATGAAAAGTACAAATCGAGGACCTAGATTTTTCCTCGCCCGGACGCGGGTCACCGTGGCACCCCTGTGGAGCCAGGCCCAGAGGTGGGCCACGATGGCGAGCGCCTGGTGGCCGGAACTGTCAGCTCGAAGAGGCAATGTGGGTCCCCCCTCCAATGTGCTCACCACTCATGGGTTGGGTCATAGAGGTTGGGTGCAGTGTGAGCTGGGAGGCAGCCGAAGGCAGGGCACTTGGTGGTCCCATAAGCTAGCTCATGGGACGTGGAACGTCTCCTCGCTGGGAGGAAAGGAGCCTGAGCTGGTGCGCGAGGTGGAAAAGTTCCGGCTAGATATAGTTGGACTCACTTCGACGCACAGCAAAGGCTCTGGAACCTGTTCTCTCGAGAGGGGCTGGACTCTCTTCCACTCTGGCGTTGCAAGCAATGAGAGGCTGGGGTGGCATTTCTTGTTGCCCCCCGTCTCAAAGCCTGCACTTGGCCTTTAACCCAGTAGACGAGATGGTAGCTTCCCTCCGCCTTCGGGTTGGGGGACCGGTCTTGACTGTTGGTTGTGTTTACGCACCAAGCAGCAGCTCAGAGTACCCACTCTTTTTGGATTCCTTTGAGGGAGTACTGGAGAGTGATTCCCTTGTTCTGCTGGGGGACTTCACAGCTCATGTAGCAACGACAGTGAAACCTGGAGAGGCGTGATTGGAAAAAAATGGCCACCCGGATTTGAACCCAAGTGGTACTTTGTTATTGGACTTTTGTGCTCGTCATGGATTGTCCATAACAAACACAATGTTCAAACATAAGGGTGTCCATATGTGCACTTGGCACCAGGACACCCTAGGCCGCAGTTCCATGATTGACTTTGTAGTTGTGTCATCGGATTTGCGGCCTCATGTTTTGGACACTCGGGTGAAGAGAGGGCAGAGCTTTCTACCAATCACCTGGCTGGCTCCGATGGTGGGGGAGGATGCCGGACAGACCTGGCAGGCCCAAATGCATTGTGAATGTCTGCTGGGAACACCTAGCAGAGTTTCCTGTCAGAGAGAGTTTCAATTCCCACCTCCGGAAGAACTTTGAAGATGTCACGAGAGGTGCTGGATATTGAGTGTGAGTGGACCATGTTCCGTGCCTCTCTTGTCGAGCCGGCTAATTGGAGTTGGTGCCTGTCGTGGTGGTAATCTAAAACCCGCTGGTGGACACCAGCAGTGAGGGATGCCATCAAGCTGAAGAAAGAGCCTATCGGGTCCTTTTGGCTCATGGGACTCCAGAGGCAGCGGACAGGTACTGACAGGCCAAGCGACATCTACTGCGGCTGTTGTGGATCGGTGGAGGGAATACTTTTAAGACCTCCTCAATCTCACCAACATGTCTTCCTATGAGGAAGCAGTGCCTGGGTAATCTGTGGTGGGCTCTCCTATTTCTGGGGCTGAGGTTGCCAAGTTAGTTAAAAAGCCGGGGGTGGATGAGATCCGTATGGAGTTCCTTAAGGCTCTGGATGCTGTGAGGCTGTCTTAGTAGACAAGACTCTGCAACATCGCGTGGACATCAGGGGCGGTACCTCTGGATTGGCAGACCGGGGTGGTGGTTTCTCTCTTTAACAAGGGCAACCGGAGGGTGTGTTACAACTATCGTGGATCACACTCCTCAGCCTATTCATGTGTACTGGAGAGGAGGCTACGCCGGATAGTCGAACCTCGGATCCAGGACAAACAGTGTGGTTTTCGTCCTGGTCGTGGAACGGTAGACCAGCTTTATACTCTCACATGGCATGGGAGTTTGCCCAACCAGTCTACATGTGCTTTGAGGACTTGGAGAAGGCATTCGACCGTGTCCCCCGGGGAGTCCTGTGGGGAGTGCTCAGAGAGTATGGGGTATCTGATTGTGGTGGGTCGCTCCCTGTATGATCAGCATCAGAGCTTGATCCGCATTGCCGGCAGTAAGTCGGACCCCTTTCCAGTGATGGTTGGACTCCGCCAAGGCTGCCTTTGTCACCGATTCTGTTCATAACTTTTATGGACATAATTTCTAGGCGCAGTCATGGCGTTGAGTGGATCCGGTTTGGTGGCTGCAGGATTAGGTCTCTGCTTTTTGCAGATGATGTGGTCCTGATGGTTTCAACCGGCCAGGATCTTCAGCTCTTATTCGGATCGGTTTGCAGCCGAGTTCGAATAGACTGGGATGAGAATAAGCACCTCCATGGTTATCGCCCGGGAAAGGGTGGAGTGCCATCTCCAGGTTGGTGGAGGAGAACTTGCCCCAAGTGGAGGAGTTCAAGTACCTAGGAGTTTTGTTCATGAGTGAGGGAAGAGTGGATCGTGAGATCAACGGGCGGATCGGTGCGGCGTCTTCAGTAATGAGGACGCTATTTCGATCCGTTGTGGTGAAGAAGGAGCTGAGCCAGAAGGAAAAGCTCTCAATTTACCAGTCGAGCTACGTTCCCATCCTCACCTATGGTCATGAGCTTTGGGTTATGACCGAAAGGACACGATCACAGGTACAAGCGGCCGACATGAGTTTTCTCTGCCGGGTGGCGGGTCTCTCCCTTAGAAATAGGATGAGAAGCTCTGTCATCCTGGAGGAACTCAAAGCCACTGCTCTTCCACATTGAGAGGAGCCAGATGAAGTGGTTCGGACATCTGCTCAGGATGTCACCAGAACGCCTCCCTAGGGAGATGTTTAGGGCATGTCCGACCGGCAGGAGGCCACGGGGAAGATCCAGGACAAATTGGGAACGCCTCTGGATCCCCCGAGAAGAGCTGGACGAAGAGGCTGGGGAGAGGGAAGTCTGGGTTTCTCTGCTTACGCTGCTGCCCCAGCAACCCGACCTTGGATAAGCGGAAGAAAATGGATGGATTTAGTATGACATTAGTATTGAGTAAAAAAACTAACCTTACAAAATATGTTTTTTTCTAGTAAAATTCACAAAGATAAATATCTCCAGGCAATATTAGCCATTTTGCATGTGTGGTTTATGAGTTAAGGTTAAATAACTGTCAGATTGAGTGTGACAGTATACTGTCATAGTGAAAAAAAACATATTTTGTATTTGCAAACCTTACAAAAACAACTGATTCTAGTTAAACTCACATGTATACAATATTACAGGCATTTTTAGAACATAATGCATGTTTTGTTTTGGAGTTATGTTTATATAACTTTCATATTTAGTATGACAGTTATACTATGATGAGTAAAAAAACTAACTTGTGTCTTTACAAAACTTACTAATAATTGTTTTTCCAGTAAAACTCACAAAGATACATTTCTCCAGGCATTATTAGTCATTTTGCATGTGTGGTTTAGGAGATATGTTTAAATAACTGTCATATTGAATGTGGCAGTTATACTGTCATTATGAGTAAAACCTAATTTTTGTATTTGTAAACCTTACCAAAATACCTGATTCTGGTAAAACTCCTATGATTCAATATTGCAGGCATTTTTAGACGGATTGCAAGTTTGGTTTTGGAGTTATGTTTATATAACTTTTCATATTTAGTATGACAGGGCTGGGTCAGTTTGAGCAGGGCGGCAGCCGAAGGCAGGGCACTTGGTGGTCCCATAAGCTAGCTCTTGGGATGTGAAACGTCTCCTCGCTGGGAGGGAAGGAGCCTGAGCTGGTGAGCGAGGTGGAGAAGTTCCACCTAGATATATTTGGACTCACAGCAAGGGCTCTGGAACCTGTTCTCTCAAGAGGGGCTGGCTTCTCTTCCACTCTGGCATTGCAAGCAATTGAAAGGCTGGGGTGGCAATTCTTGTTGCCCCCGGCTCAAAGCCTGCACGTTGGACTTTAACCCAGTAGACGAGATGGTAGCTTCCCTCCGCCTTCGGGTTGGGGGACGGGTCCTGACTGTTGGTTGTGTTTACGCACCAAACAGCAGCTCAGATTACCAACTCTTTTTGTATTCCCTTGAGGGAGTACTGGAGAGTGCTCCCTCGGGTGATTCCCTTGTTCTGCTGGGGGACTTCAACGCTCATGTTAGCAACGACAGTGAAACCTGGAGAGGCGTGATTGGAAAAAATGGCCACCCGGATCCAAACCCAAGTGGTGCTTTGTTATTAGACTTTTGTGCTTGTCACGGATTGTCCATAACAAACACAATGTTCAAACATAAGGGTGTCCATATGTGCACTTGGCACCAGGACACCCTCGGCCGCAGTTCCTTTGTAGTTGTGTCATCGGATTTGCGGCCTCATGTTTTGGACACTCGGGTGAAGAGAGGGGCAGAGCTTTCTACCGATCACCACCTGGTGGTGAGCTGGCTCCGATGGTGGGGGAGGATGCCGGACAGACCTATCAGGCCCAAACGCATTGTGAGGGTCTGCTGGGAACGCCTAGCAGAGTGTCCTTTTAGAGAGAGTTTTAATTCCCACCTCCGGAAGAACTTTGAACATGTCACGAAAGGTGCTGGACATTGAGTCTGAGTGGACCATGTTCCGTGCCTCTCTTGTCGAGCCGGCTGATTGGAACTGTGGCCGCAAGGTGTTTGGTGCCTGTCGTGGCGGTAATCTAGAACCCGCTGGTGGACACCAGCTGTGAGAGATGCCGTCAAGCTGAAGAAAGAGCCTATCGGGTCCTTTTGGCTCATGGGACTCCAGAGGCAGCGGACAGGTACTGACAGGCCAAGCGACCTCTACTGCGGCTGTTGTGGATCGGTGGAGGGAATACTTCGAAGACCTCCTCAAGCCCACCAACACGTCTTCCTATGAGGAAGCAGTGCCTGGGGAATCTGTGGTGGGTTCTCCTATTTCTGGGGCTGAGGTTGCCAAGGTAGTTAAAAAGCTCCTCGGTGGCAAGGCCCCGGGGGTGGATGAGATCCGTCCGGAGTTCCTTAAGCTCTGGATGCTTTAGGGCTGTCTTGGTTGACAAGACTCTGCAACATCGCGTGGACATCGGGGGCGGTACCTCTGGATTGGCAGACCGGGGTGGTGGTTTCTGTCTTTAAGAAGGGGAACTGGAGGGTGTGTTCCAACTATCGTGGATCACACTCCTCAGCCTATTCTATTCATGTGTACTGGAGAGGAGGCTACGCCGGATAGTCGAACCTCGGATCCAGGACGAACAGTATGGTTTTCGTCCTGGTCGTGGAACAGTAGACCAGCTTTATACTCTCGGCAGGGTCCTTGAGTGTGCATGGGAGTTTGCCCAACCAGTCTGCATGTGCTTTGTGGTCTTGGAGAAGGCATTCGACCGTGTCCCCCGGGGAGTCCTGTGGGGAGTGCTCAGAGAGTATGGGGTATCGGACTGTCTGATTGTGGCGGATCGCTCCCTGTATGATCAGTGTCAGAGCTTGGTCCGCATTGCCGGCAGTAAGTCCGACCCTTTCCAGTGAGGGTTGGACTCCGCCAAGGCTGCCCTTTGTCACCGATTCTGTTCATAACTTTTATGGACAGAATTTCTAGGCGCAGTCATGGCGTTGAGGGGATCCGGTTTGGTGGCTGCAGGATTAGGTCTCTGCTTTTTGCAGATGATGTGGTCATGATGGCTTCAACTGGCCAGGATCTTCAGCTCTCATTGGATCGGTTCGCAGCCGAGTGTGAAGCGACTGGGATGAGAATCAGCACCTCCAAGTCCAAGTCCATTGTTCTCGCCCGGGAAAGGGTGGAGTGCCATCTCCAGGTTGGGGAGGAGATCTTTCCCCAAGTGGAGGAGTTAAAAAACCTAGGAGTCTTGTTCTCGAGTGAGGGAAGAGTGGATTGTGAGATCCACAGGCGGATCGATGCAGCGTCTTCAGTAATGAGGACGCTATATCGATCCGTTGTGGTGAAGAAGGAGCTGAGCCAGAAGGAAAAGCTCTCAATTTACCGGTCGATCTGCGTTCCCATCCTCACCTATGGTCATGAGCTTTGGGTTATGACCGAAAAGACACGATCACGGGTACAAGCGGCCGAAATGAGTTTCCTCCCCCGGGTGGCGGGTCTCTCCCTTAGAGATAGGATGAGAAGCTCTGTCATCCGGGAGGAAATCGGAGTAAAGCCGCTGCTCTTCCACATTGAGAGGAGCCGGATGAGGTAGTTCGGACATCTGCTCAGGATGCCACCTGAACGCCTCCCTAGGGAGGTGTTAGGGCAAGTCCGACCGGCAGGAGGCCACGGGAAAGACCCAGGACACATTGGGAAGACTATGTCTCCAGGCTGGCCTGGGAACGCCTCGGGATCCCCCGAGAAGAGCTGGACGAAGAGGCTGGGGAGAGGGAAGTCTGGGTTTCTCTGCTTACGCTGCTGCCCCAGCAACCCGACCTTGGATAAGCGGAAGAAATTGGATGGATTTAGTATGACAGTATACTGTTATATCGAGTAAAAAAACTAACTTGTGTCTTTGCAAACCTTACAAAATGTATATTTTTATAGTAAAACTCACTAAGATACACACCTCAAGGCGTTATTAGCCATTTTGCATGTGTGGTTTAGGAGTTATGTTTAAATAACTGTCAGTTTGAGTGTGATAGTGTACTGTCATAGTGAGAAAAACACATGTTTTGTATTTGCAAACCTTACAAAAACAACTGATTCTAGTAAAACTCACATGGAGACAATATTACAGACATTTTTAGACATAATGCATGTTTTGTTTTGGAGTTATGTTTATACAACTTTCATATTTAGTATGACAGTTATACTGTCATATTGAGTAAAAAAAACTAACTTGTTTCTTTACAAACCTTACAAATATTTGTTTTCCCAGTAAAACTCACAAAGATACATTTCTCCAGGCATTATTAGCCATTTTGCATGTGTTGTTTAGGAGTTATGTTTAAATAACTGTCATATTGAATGTGGCAGTTATACTGTCATTATGAGTAAAACCTAATTTTTGTATGTGTAAACCTTACAAACCTTATGTGGTAACCTCACATAAATTCAATATTACAGACATTTTAGACGGATTGCATATTTGGTTTTGGAGTTATGTTTATATAACTTTCATATTTAGTATTACAGTTATAGACTTAGACTTAGACTTAGACTTCCTTTTTATTGTTATTCAAATTTGAACTTTACAGCACAGATAAGAACGAAATTTCATTACATAAGCTCATGGTAGTGCAGGATAAAAAAGCAATAAGGTGCATATATAAATAAATAAATATATATCAATATTAAATAAATATTTATATTTAAAATAAATATATATATATATAAATAAATAAATAGATTACTGTATAAGTATATTGCACTTTTTCACATGCGTCCACGTTTATGGATGTATGTTATATTGTCTTTTTTATTCCAGCGAGTTAATCCATTTTGGGGGGAGTTGAGGGGATCATTTAATTATGATGCGTTCAAGAGTCTTACGGCCTGAGGGAAGAAGCTGTTACAGAACCTGGAGGTTCTGCTTCGGAGGCTGCGGAGCCTCTTTCTAGAGTCCAGCAGTGAAAACAGTCCTTGGTGGGGGTGGGAGGAGTCTTTGCAGATTTTCTGAGCCCTGGTCAGGCAGCGGCTTTTTGCGATCTCCTGGATAGGAGGAAGAGGAGTCCTGATGATCTTTTCCACCGTCCTCACCACTCTCTGCAGAGACTTCCAGTCTGAGGCACTGCAGGCTCAGGTCCAGACAGAGATGCTGTTGGTCAGCAGGCTCTCTATAGTGCCTCTGTAAAATGTGGTGAGAATGGGGGGAGGGAGCTGGGCTCTTTTCATCCGACGCAAAAAGTGCATGCGCTGCTGAGCTCTTTTTACAAGAGCTCCGGTGTGTAGGGACCAGGTTATATTGTCAGTTATCTGCACCCCCAGGAACTTGGTGCTGCTTACTATCTCCACCGCTGTGCCATTGATGAAGAGTGGAGCGTGGCTGGACTGGTGCTTCCTGAAGTCAACGATGATCTCCTTGGTCTTGTTGACATTAAGGACCAGGTTGTTGGTTCTGCACCAGTCAACCAGATGTTTCACCTCCTCCCTGTAGTCCATGTCGTTGTTGTCACGGATGAGGCCCACTACTGTCGTGTCGTCCGCATACTTCACAATGTGGTTAGTAGTGGACCTGGCGCAACAGTCATGGGTCATCAACGTGAACAGCAGCGGGCTCAGGACGCAGCCCTGGGGGGAGCCGGTGCTCAGAAGATGGCACTGGAGGTGTTGTTGCCCACTCTCACGGATTGGGGTCTGTCTGTGAGGAAGTCAAGCAGCCAGTTGAAAAGGGGGGTACTGAAACCAAGGGGGGCCAGTTTGCTCACCAAGTGCTGCAGGATGATGGTGTTGAATGCTGAGCTGAAGTCCAGGAACAACATCCGCACAGTGCAGAGGAGATGGCGTCCTCTGTGGAGCGGTTAGGGCGATAAGCAAACTGGTATGGGTCGAATGCGGGGGGGAAGTCTGGAGACAATATATTCCTTTACCAGCCTCTCAAAGCACTTCATTATGATGGGGGTGAGATGGGGGTTTTTTTGGCACTGGAATGATTGTGGCCGTCTTAAAACATGATGGTACCACAGCCTGGGTCAGCGAGATGTTGAAGATGTCTGTGAGAACCCCAACCAGCTGGTCTGCACATCCCTTAAGCACCTTGCCCGGAATGTCATCAGGTCCCGGTGCTTTCCGGGGGTTCACTCTCCTCAGGGTTTTCCGGACATCCGCTATATCCAGGTTGAGCGGCTGCTCATCAAGGCGAGGGATGGATTTTCTCGTCGGAGTGGTGTTAAGTGCCTCAAAAGTTGCAAAGTAGTTGTTAAAGTCATCTAGGAAGCTGATACTGTTGTCACAGGGACAAGGACAGGGGGCAGCTTTATAGTCCGTGATGACCTGTATGCCCTGCCACATTTGTCTAGTGTTTGTAGGGTTCTCGAAGAAGTCCTGCACTTTCTGACTGTGAGCACGCTTTACAACCTTAATGGCACGATTCAGGTTAGCTCTGGCTGATTTTAATGCCACCATGTCGCCAGACTTGAAAGCCTTCAGCATTGCACATACCTCAGTGTTCATCCAGGGTTTCTCGTTGGCCCGTGTGGGGATGTTCTTGATCACATGACAGCCTCCATGCACTTCTGAATGTATGCGGACACAGACTCTACATACTCCTCCACACATGTGTGGTGATTTTCGGTGGCGGCTGCTTTGAATACAATTATACAGGCATTTTTAAACATAATGCATGTTTGGTTTTGGAGTTATGTTTATAAATTTACATATTTAGTATGACAGTTATACTGTCATATTGAATAAAAAAAACGAACTTGTGTCTTTGCAAATCTTACAAAAGATCATTTTTCTAGTAAAACTAACAAAGATACATGTCTCCAGACATTATTATCCATTTTGCATGTGTTGTTTAGGAGTTATATTTATATACATTGCATTGCTTTTTTCGCATTATCTCAGGATTTTAAAAATATTAATGTCATATTGAGTAAACAAAAACTAATTTGTGTCTTTGCAAACCTTACAAAAGAAAATGTTTCTAGTAAAACTCACAAAGATACATTTCTTCACGCAATTCTCATGTGTGGTTTAGAGTTAGGTTAAAATTGTTATATTGAGTGTGGCAGTAATATTGTCATTATGTGTAAAACCAAATTTTTCTATTTGCAAATCTGACAAAAACTATTGATTCCTGTAAGTCTCACATGGATTTAATATTACAGACATTTTTTAGACATTTTGCATGTTTAAATTAAGAATTATATTGGAATACATTCTTTCTTTTTTCTCAGGATTTTAAGAACATTACTGTCATATTGAGTAAAAAACTACTTTTTGTGTCTGCAAGCCTTAAAAAAATGATATGTTTCGAGGAAAACTCGCAAAGATGCATTATTTCAGGCATTTTAGCCATTTTTCATGTGTGGTTTAGGAGTTATGTTTAAATAACTGTCAAACTGTCATAGTGAGTAAAACCTAATTTTTGTACTTGCAAACCTTACAAACACAACTGATTCTAGTAAAACTCACATGGATTCAATATTAAAAGCATTTTTACAAATTTTGCATGTTTGGTTTAGGAATTATGATGGAATACATTTTTATTGCTTTTTTCGCATTATCTCAGGATTTTAGGAACATTACTGTCATATTGAGTAAAAAACTACATTTTGTGTTTGCAAGCCTTAAAAAAAGCATATGTTTAGAGTAAAACTCCCAAGCATGCATTATTGCAGGCATTATTAGCCATTTTTCACGTGTGGTTTTGGAGTTATGTTTAAATAACTGTCAAATTGAGTGTGACTGTCATAGTGAGTAAAACCTAATTTTTGTATTTGCAAACGTTACAAACACAACGGATTCTAGTAAAACTCACATGGATTCAAAATTACTAGCATTTTTACACATTTTGCATGTTTGGTTTAGGAATTATGATGGAAAACATTTGTATTGCTTTTTTTTGCATTATCTCAGGATTGTAAGAACATTACTGTCATTTTGAGGAAAAAAAACTACTTTTTGTGTTTGCAAGCCTTAAAAAAAGCATATGTTTAGAGTAAAACTCACAAGCATGCATTATTTCAGGCATTATTAGCCATTTTTCACATGTGGTTTTGGAGTTATGTTTAAATAACTGTCAAATTGAGTGTGAGTAAAACCTATTTTTTGTATTTGCAAACCTTACAAACACAACTGATTCTAGTAAAACTCACATGAATTCAATATTACAAGCATTTTTACACATTTTGCATGTTTGATTTAGTAATTATGATGGAATACATTTTTATTGGTTTTTTCGCATTATCTCAGGATTGTAAGAACATTACTGTCATATTGGGTAAAAAACTACTATTTGTGTTTGCAAGATTTAAAAAAGCATATGTTTTAAATAAAACTCCCAAGGATGCATTATTTTAGGCATTATTAGCCATTTTGTCACGTGTGGTTTGGAGTTATGTTTAAATAACTGTGATTTGAGTGTGACAGTATACTGTCATAGTGAGTAAAATCTAAATTTTGTATTTGCAAACTTTACAAAAACAACAATTGCCTTTTTCGCATTATCTCAGGATTTTAAGAACATTACTGTCATATTGAGTAAAAATTTATTTTTTGCTTTTGCAAGCCTTATGTTTCGAGTAAAACTCACAAGAATGCATTATTTCAGGCATTATTAGCCATTTTTTATGTGTACTTTAGGAGTTATGTTTAAATAAGTGTCATATTGAGTTTAGCAGAATATTGTCATTATGTGTAAAACCCAAATTTTGTATTTGCAAAACTTACAAAAACAATTGATTCCAGTAATTCTCACATGGATTCAATATTACAGGCATTTTTAGACATTTTGCATGTTTGAATTATGAATTATGTTGGAATACATTTTTATTGCTTTTTTCTTATTATTTCAGGATTTTAAGAACATTACTGTCATATTGAGTAAAAAATTACTTTAAAAAAACATATGTTTCGAGTAAAACTCACAAGGATGCACTAATTCAGGCATTATTAGCCTTTTTTCACGTGTATTTTAGGAGTTGTAATTAAATGACTGTCATATTGAGTGTGACACTGTTATTGTGAGTATAACCTAATTTTTGTATTTGCAATTCTTACAAAAACAACCGATTCAAGTAAAACTCACATAGATACAATATTACAGGCATGTTTAGACATATTGCATGTTTGGTTTTGGAGTTATGCTTTACCACTTTATCATGGTAAAGGAGTTTGCTTGTCCTACTGATCCTAGAGCTATGTTGTCCGGGGGCTTCTATAACCCCTGGTAGGGTCTCCCAAGACAAACAGGTCCTAGGTGAGGGATCAGACAAAGAGCAGCTCAAGGACCTTTATGAAAAGTACAAATCGAGGACCTAGATTTTTCCTCGCCCGGACGCGGGTCACCGTGGCTCCCCTGTGGAGCCAGGCCCAGAGGTGGGCCATGATGACGAGCGCCTGGTGGCCGGGCCTGTCAGCTCGAAGAGGCAACGTGGGTCCCCCCTCCAATGTGCTCACCACTCATGGGTTGGGTCATAGAGGTCGGGTGCAGTGTGAGCTGGGAGGCAGCCGAAGGCAGGGCACTTGGTGGTCCCATAAGCTAGCTCATGGGACATGGAACGTCTCCTCGCTGGGAGGAAAGGAGCCTGAGCTGGTGCGCGAGGTGGAGAAGTTCCGGCTAGATATAGTTGGACTCACTTCGACGCACAGCAAAGGCTCTGGAACCTGTTCTCTCGAGAGGGGCTGGACTCTCTTCCACTCTGGCGTTGCAAGCAATGAGAGGCTGGGGTGGCATTTCTTGTTGCCCCCCGGCTCAAAGCCTGCACGTTGGATTTGAACCCAGTAGACGAGATGGTAGCTTCCCTCCGCCTTCGGGTTGGTTGTGTTTACGCACCAAGCAGCAGCTCAGAGTACCCACTCTTTTTGGATTCCTTTGAGGGAGTACTGGAGAGTGATTCCCTTGTTCTGCTGGGGGACTTCAAAGTTCATGTTAGCAACGACAGTGAAACCTGGCGTGATTGGAAAAAAATGGCCACCCGGATTTGAACCCAGGTGGTACTTTGTTATTGGACTTTTGTGCTCATCATGGATTGTCCATAACAAACACAATGTTCAAACATAAGGGTGTCCATATGTGCACTTGGCACCAGGACACCCTAGGCCGCAGTTCCATGATTGACTTTGTAGTTGTGTCATGGGATTTGCGGCCTCATGTTTTGGACACTCGGGTGAAGAGAGGGCAGAGCTTTCTACCGATCACCTGGCTGGCTCCGATGGTGGGGGAGTATGCCGGACAGACCTGGCAGGCCCAAATGCATTGTGAAGGTCTGCTGGGAACACCTAGCAGAGTTTCCTGTCAGAGAGAGTTTCAATTCCCACCTCCGGAAGAACTTTGAACATGTCACAAGAGGTGCTGGACATTGAGTGTGAGTGGACCATGTTCCGTGCCTCTCTTGTTGAGCCGGCTGATTGGAGCTGGTGCCTGTCGTGGTGGTAATCTAAAACCCGCTGGTGGACACCAGCAGTGAGGGATGCCATCAAGCTGAAGAAAGACCCTATCGGGTCCTTTTGGCTCATGGGACTCCAGAGGCAGCGGACAGGTACTGACAGGCCAAGCGACCTCTACTGCGGCTGTTGTGGATCGGTGGAGGGAATACTTTGAAGACCTCCTCAATCCCACCAACATGTCTTCCTATGAGGAAGCAGCGCCTGGGTAATCTGTGGTGGGCTCTCCTATTTCTGGGGCTGAGGTTGCCAAGGTAGTTAAAAAGCCGGGGGTGGATGAGATCCGTAAGGAGTTCCTTAAGGCTCTGGATGCTGTGAGGCTGTCTTAGTAGACAAGACTCTGCAACATCGCATGGACATCGGGGGCGGTACCTCTGGATTGGCAGACCGGGGTGGTGGTTTCTCTCTTTAACAAGGGGAACCGGAGGGTGTGTTACAACTATCGTGGATCACACTCCTCAGCCTATTCATGTGTACTGGAGAGGAGGCTACGCCGGATAGTCGAACCTCGGATCCAGGACGAACAGTGTGGTTTTCGTCCTGGTCGCGGAACGGTAGACCAGCTTTATACTCTCGCATGGCATGGGAGTTTGCCCAACCAGTCTACATGTGCTTTGAGGACTTGGAGAAGGCATTCGACCGTGTCCCCCGGGGAGTCCTGTGGGGAGTGCTCAGAGAGTATGGGGTATCTGATTGTGGTGGGTCGCTCCCTGTATGATCAGCGTCAGAGCTTGATCCGCATTGCCGGCAGTAAGTCGGACCCCTTTCCAGTGATGGTTGGACTCCGCCAAGGCTGCCTTTGTCACCGATTCTATTCATAACTTTTATGGAAAGAATTTCTAGGCGCAGTCATGGCGTTGAGTGGATCCGGTTTGGTGGCTGAAGGATTAGGTCCCTGCTTTTTGCAGATGATGTGGTCCTAATGGTTCCAACCGGCCACGATCTTCAGCTCTCATTGGATCGGTTTGCAGCCGAGTTTGAATAGACTGGGATGAGAATCAGTACCTCCATGGTTATCGCCCGGGAAAGGGTGGAGTGCCATCTCCAGGTTGGGGAGGAGAACTTGCCCCAAGTGGAGGACTTCAAGTACCTAGGAGTTTTGTTCACGAGTGAGGGAAGAGTGGATCGTGAGATCCACAGGCGGATCGGTGCGGCGTCTTCAGTAATGAGGACGCTATATCGATCCGTTGTGGTGAAGAAGGAGCTGAGCCAGAAGGAAAAGCTCTCAATTTACCAGTCGATCTACGTTCCCATCCTCACCTATGGTCATGAGCTTTGGGTTATGACCGAAAGGACACGATCACTGGTACAAGCGGCCGAAATGAGTTTTCTCCGCCGGGTGGCGGGTCTCTCCCTTAGAGATAGAATGAGAAGCTCTGTCATCCAGGAGGAACTCGGAGTAAAGGGGACTCCCGGGCCCCGAAGCAAGGGCCGTAGCCCCTCATGCGGCGCAAGGACCCGGCTGGAGCCAGTGGGGGCGCCGCGAGACCGAGACGGAGCGCTGCAGCATGTGCAGGCAGGAAGCTTTTAGGACACCCTCGGCCGCAGTTCCTTTGTAGTTGTGTCATCGGATTTGCGGCCTCATGTTTTGGACACTCGGGTGAAGAGAGGGGCAGAGAGGGGCAGAGCTCCTCCACATTGAGAGGAGCCAGATGAGGTGGTTCGGACATCTTCTCAGGATGTCACCAGAACGCCTCCCTAGGGAGGTGTTTAGGGCAAGTCCGACCGGCAGGAGGCCACGGGGAAGACCCAGGACAGATTGGGAACGCCTCGGGATCCCCCGAGAACAGCTGGACGAAGAGGCTGGGGAGAGGGAAGTCTGGGTTTCTCTGCTTACGCTGCTGCCCCCGCAACCCGACTTTGGATAAGCGGAAGAAAATGGATGGATTTAGTATGACATTAGTATTGAGTAAAAAAACTAACCTTACAAAATATTTTTTTTTCTAGCAAAATTCACAAAGGTACATATCTCCAGGCAATATTAGCCATTTTGCATGTGTGGTTTATGAGTTAGGGTTAAATAACTGTCAGATTGAGTGTGACAGTATACTGTCATAGTGAAAAAAAAACATATTTTGTATTTGCAAACCTTACAAAAACAACTGATTCTAGTTAAACTCACATGGATACAATATCACAGGCATTTTTAGACATAATGCATGTTTTGTTTTGGAGTTATGTTCATATAACTTTCATATTTAGTACGACAGTTATACTGTCATGAGTAAAAAAAACTAACTTGTGTCTTTACAAAACTTACAAATAATTGTTTTTCCAGTAAAACTCACAAAGATACTTTTCTCCAGGCATTATTAGTCATTTTGCATGTGTGGTTTAGGAGATATGTTTAAATAACTGTCATATTGAATGTGTCTGTCATTATGAGTAAAACCTAATTTTTGTATTTGTAAACCTTACCAAAATACCTGATTCTGGTAAAACTCCTATGATTCAATATTGCAGACATTTTTAGACGGATTGCAAGTTTGGTTTTGGAGTTATGTTTATATAACTTTTCAAATTTAGTATGACAGGGCTGAGTCATAGAGGTTGGGTGCAGTTTGAGCAGGGCGGCAGCCGAAGGCAGGGCACTTGGTGGTCCCATAAGCTAGCTCTTGGGATGTGAAACGTCTCCTCGCTGGGAGGGAAGGAGCCTGAGCTGGTGAGCGAGGTGGAGAAGTTCCACCTAGATATATTTGGACTCCCAGCAAGGGCTCTGGAACCTGTTCTCTCGAGAGGGGCTGGACTCTCTTCCACTCTGGCATTGCAAGCAATTATAAGGCTGGGGTGGCAATTCTTGTTGCCCCCCGGCTCAAAGCCTGCACGTTGGACTTTAACCCAGTAGACGAGATGGTAGCTTCCCTCCGCCTTCGGGTTTGGGGACGGGTCCTGACTGTTGGTTGTGTTTACGCACCAAACAGCAGCTCAAAGTACCCATTCTTTTTGTATTCCCTTGAGGGAGTACTGGAGAGTGCTCCCTCGGGTGATTCCCTTGTTCTGCTGGGGGACTTCAACGCTCATGTTAGCAACGACAGTGAAACCTGGAGAGGCGTGATTGGAAAAAATGGCCACCCGAATCCAAACACAAGTGGTGCTTTGTTATTGGACTTTTGTGCTTGTCACGGATTGTCCATAACAAACACAATGTTCAAACATAAGGGTGTCCATATGTGCACTTGGCACCAGGACACCCTCGGCCGCAGTTCCTTTGTAGTTGTGTCATCGGATTTGCGGCCTCATGTTTTGGACACTCGGGTGAAGAGAGGGGCAGAGCTTTCTACCGATCACCACCTGGTGGTGAGCTGGCTCCGATGGTGGGGGAGGATGCCGGACAGACCTATCAGGCCCAAACGCATTGTGAGGGTCTGCTGGGAACGCCTAGCAGAGTGTCCTTTTAGAGAGAGTTTTAATTCCCACCTCCGGAAGAACTTTGAACATGTCACGAAAGGTGCTGGACATTGAGTCTGAGTGGACCATCCGTGCCTCTCTTGTCGAGCTGGCTGATTGGAACTGTGGCCGCAAGGTGTTTGGTGCCTGTCGTGGCGGTAATCTAGAACCCGCTGGTGGACACCAGCAGTGAGGGATGCCGTCAAGCTGAAGAAAGAGCCTATCGGGTCCTTTTGGCTCATGGGACTCCAGAGGCAGCGGACAGGTACTGACAGGCCAAGCGACCTCTACTGCGGCTGTTGTGGATCGGTGGAGGGAATACTTCGAAGACCTCCTCAAGCCCACCAACACGTCTTCCTATGAGGAAGAAGTTCCTGGGGAATCTGTGGTGGGCTCTCCTATTTCTGGGGCTGAGGTTGCCAAGGTAGTTAAAAAGCTCCTCTGTGGCAAGGCCCCGTTCCTTAAGGATCTGGATGCTGTAGGTCTGTCTTGGTTGACAAGACTCTGCAACATCGCGTGGACATCGGGGGCGGTACCTCTGGATTGGCAGACCGGGGTGGTGGTTTCTGTCTTTAAGAAGGGGAACTGGGTGTGTTCCAACTATCGTGGATCACACTCCTCAGCCTATTCTATTCCTGTGTACTGGAGAGGAGGCTACGCCGGATAGTCGAACCTCGGATCCAGGACGAACAGTATGGTTTTCGTCCTGGTCGTGGAACAGTAGACCAGCTTTATACTCTTGGCAGGGTCCTTGAGTGTGCATGGGAGTTTGCCCAACCAGTCTACATGTGCTTTGTGGACTTGGAGAAGGCATTCGACCGTGTGGGGAGTGCTCAGAGAGTATGGGGTATCGGACTGTCTGATTGTGGCGGATCGCTCCCTGTATGATCAGTGTCAGAGCTTGGTCCGCATTGCCGGCAGTAAGTCCGACCCTTTCCAGTGAGGGTTGGACTCCGCCAAAGCTGCCCTTTGTCACCGATTCTGTTCATAACTTTTATGGACAGAATTTCTAGGCGCAGTCATGGCGTTGAGGGGATCCGGTTTGGTGGCTGCAGGAATAGGTCTCTGCTTTTTGCAGATGATGTGGTCAAGATGGCTTCAACTGGCCAGGATCTTCAGCTCTCATTGGATCGGTTCGCAGCCGAGTGTGAAGCGACTGGGATGAGAATCAGCACCTCCAAGTCCAAGTCCATTGTTCTCGCCCGGGAAAGGGTGGAGTGCCATCTCCAGGTAGGGGAGGAGATCTTGCCCCAAGTGGAGGAGTTCAAGTACCTAGGAGTCTTGTTCTCGAGTGAGGGAAGAGTAGATTGTGAGATCCACAGGCGGATCGATGCAGCGTCTTCAGTATCGAGGACGCTATATCGATCCATTGTGGTGAAGAAGGAGCTGAGCCAGAAGGAAAAGCTTTCAATTTACCGGTCGATCTACGTTCCCATCCTCACCTATGGTCATGAGCTTTGGGTTATGACCGAAAAGACACGATCACGGGTACAAGCGGCCGAAATTAGTTTCCTCCCCCGGGTGGCGGGTCTCTCCCTTAGAGATAGGATGAGAAGCTCTGTCATCCGGGAGGAAATCGGAGTAAAGCCGCTGCTCTTCCACATTGAGAGGAGCCAGATGAGGTAGTTCGGACATCTGCTCAGGATGCCACCCGAACGCCTCCCTAGGGAGGTGTTAGGGCAAGTCCGACCGGCAGGAGGCCACGGGAAAGACCCAGGACACATTGGGAAGACTATGTCTCCAGGCTGGCCTGGGAACGCCTCAGGATCCCCCGAGAAGAGCTGGACGAAGAGGCTGGGCTTCTCTGCTTTGGCTGCTGCCCCCGCAACCCGACCTCGGCTAAGCGGAAGAAATTGGATGGATTTAGTATGACAGTATACTGTTATATTGAGTAAAAAAACTAACTTGTCTTACCTTACAAAATGTATATTTTTATAGTAAAACTCACTAAGATACACACCTCCAGGCGTCATTAGTCTTTTTGCATGTGTGGTTTAGGAGTTATGTTTAAATAACTGTCAGTTTGAGTGTGATAGTGTACTGTCATAGTGAGAAAAACCCATATTTTGTATTTGCAAACCTTAAAAAAACAACTGATTCTAGTAAAACTCACATGGAGACAATATTACAGGCATTTTTAGACATAATGCATGTTTTGTTTTGGAGTTATGTTTATACAACTTTCATATTTAGTATGACAGTTATACTGTCATATTGAGTAAAAAAAAACTAACTTGTGTCTTTACAAACCTTACAAATGTTTTTTTTCCCAGTAAAACTCACAAAGATACATTTCTCCAGGCATTATTAGCCATTTTGCATGTGTTGTTTAGGAGTTATGTTTAAATAACTGTCATATTGAATGTGGCAGTTATACTGTCATTATGAGTAAAACCTAATTTTTGTATGTGTAAACCTTACAAACCTTATGTGGTAACCTCACATAAATTCAATATCACAGACATTTTCGACGGATTGCATATTTGGTTTTGGAGTTATGTTTATATAACTTTCATATTTAGTATTACAGTTATAGACTTAGACTTAGACTTAGACTTCCTTTTTATTGTTATTCAAATTTGAACTTTACAGCACAGATAAGAACGAAATTTCGATACATAAGCTCATGGTAGTGCAGGATAAAAAAGCAATAAGGTGCATATATAAATAAATAAATATATATCAATATTGAATAAATATTTATATTTAAAATAAATAAATATATATAAATAAATAAATACATTACTGTATAAGTATATTGCACTTTTTCACATGCGTCCACGTTTATGGATGTATGTTATATTGTCTTTTTTATTCCAGCGAGTTAATCCATTTTGGGGGGAGTTGAGGGGATCATTTAATCGTGATGCGTTCAAGAGTCTTACGGCCTGAGGGAAGAAGCTGTTACAGAACCTGGAGGTTCTGCTTCGGAGGCTGCGGAACCTCTTTCTAGAGTCCAGCAGTGAAAACAGTCCTTGGTGGGGGTGGGAGGAGTCTTTGCAGATTTTCTGAGCCCTGGTCAGGCAGCGGCTTTTTGCGATCTCCTGGATAGGAGGAGGAGGAGTCCTGATGATCTTTTCCGCCGTCCTCACCACTCTCTGCAGAGACTTCCAGTCTGAGGCACTGCAGGCTCAGGTCCAGACAGAGATGCTGTTGGTCAGCAGGCTCTCTATAGTGCCTCTGTAAAATGTGGCGAGAATGGGGGGAGGGAGCTGGGCTCTTTTCATCCGACGCAAAAAGTGCATGCGCTGCTGAGCTCTTTTTACAAGAGTGTGTAGGGACCAGGTTATATTGTCAGTTATCTGCACCTCCAGGAACTTGGTGCTGCTTACTATCTCCACCGCTGTGCCATTGATGAAGAGTGGAGCGTGGCTGGACTGGTGCTTCCTGAAGTCAACGATGATCTCCTTGGTCTTGTTGACATTCAGGACCTGGTTGTTGGTTCTGCACCAGTCAACCAGATGTTTCACCTCCTCCCTGTAGTCCATGTCGTTGTTGTCACGGATGAGGCCCACTACTGTCGTGTCGTCCGCATACTTCACAATGTGGTTAGTAGTGGACCTGGCGCAACAGTCATGGGTCATCAACGTGAACAGCAGCTGGGTCAGGACGCAGCCCTGGGGGGAGCCGGTGCTCAGAAGATGGCACTGGAGGTGTTGTTGCCCACTCTCACGGATTGGGGTCTGTCTGTGAGGAAGTCAAGCAGCCAGTTCAAAAGGGGGGTACTGAAACCAAGGGGGGCCAGTTTGCTCACCAAGTGCTGCGGGATGATGGTGTTGAATGCTGAGCTGAAGTCCAGGAACAACATCCGCACAGTGCAGAGGAGATGGCGTCCTCTGTGGAGCGGTTAGGGCGATAAGCAAACTGGTATGGGTCGAATGCGGGGGGGAAGTCTGGAGACAATATATTCCTTTACCAGCCTCTCAAAGCACTTCATTATGATGGGGGTGAGTGCAACGGGGCGGTAATCATTG